>NC_056728.1:496910012-496950012 GCF_019279795.1 Protopterus annectens | reverse complement strand
CTCACACTACTCATAGTGAGATTAGGAACTCAGCAGCATGCTACCATGTGTTTGAGTGCTAGAAGCATGACTCTCAGCTTATTAGTGCAAGAATACAGAACAAAGTCAAAAGTAATGGGGGACAAAGGCCCAACATCAGGGACAGATTTTAAATATTGGTCTTAGAAAGTTGTTCAAATAACACCTTTTGCATTGGCATGGATTTTTTGTAGGATATGAAGTCTAAAGCTCAAATGCCTGCCATTATTTTGTGACTTCAATCCTCAGTGATTTCCTAGAAAACCTCACATTTTATGGGAAAGAGACCAACAAATATGAAACAAATATCTGGACCTTCTGGGCAGTGAGAGGTATACCTCAACGGCAGTGATTATTTAATACTATACTGTGTCTGGGTGTGGGGAATGATGGGTTTACTCTGGTGATTTCGGTTTATGAGTGTGAAGCCCAGTGCCACTTTTGGATTGACCAGAATTATCAACACACAAACATTGTGTATCACTACCATGCAGTGGTATTATCTAAACAAGAAATGCCATTCTTTTTAAATAATACCATTGTACGCTGGCATGTAATGTTCTCATGCATATTTTTGCTGCTGAAATTCTCCCTTGATAGATTAATTATGTACTGTGTATGTGTGTGAACACTTATACATTGGCCTGGTGTACATCTTATGTTTGGTACGTACTGATAACACTAATGATCTTTGCTACTATAAGTGTTTCTAGCTGCTGTGCACTTTTGCATTGATCCTGTCCAGATCGAAAGGCTGTTTATTTATTTGTTTATATATATTTTTAGGGAGGGCAGCAAGAGTCAAGAAGTAAGTGAAGCCACTGTGTTTATTAATGTATTGTGCAATTAAAGAAACATTTGAAAAGCACTTTTACATGATCCAAGTTATTGTCTAGAAGGATCCATTCTAAGAGGAACACTACATCCGTCCCAATGTTCTGTATCCTCAGATGTCTCAATGTGCTCTGAGCCTCAGATGAGCTCGGACTTATAGTTTGAGGAGTAAAACAGCTGCTGCACAACAGCTACAGCCATTAAGACCAATTACTGCCCTGTTACAGCCACATCCCAGTCCAGTTAGCCATACTCATTCAGTTTTTCCTTGCAGTTGCACCTGGCTTTGAAGTCAACTGCTACCCCTAGTCTCATTCTCTTCTGTCACTTACCCAATTCTTATTTAACAGGTAGCTGCAGGTATTTCCATCTCTGCCATTTTCTTGTAGACAGTTTTGGTGCTGTTGAGCACAACCATGACTCAGCTACCTTTACATGCCGCTTCTTACAGTTCCTCCGTTTCTTCTGTCCTTATTATTCAATCCTCATCTCTGCCTCTTCCCTCTACCATTTCATCCTATCCAGGTTCACTGCCAGGCCTTCATTTCATTACCATCAGCAGTATTGTGTTTCTTTGCACTCCGATACCCAAACCTTATTTTCTTTGCCTTCATTTCTGGCTCCATTTGTCCTTGTTTCCTTCCCACTTGTCCTCTTGCGCTCTAAGCTCCTTCCCAGACTTGGTTTCTGTGATACCTTGTGCTATGTACCTCCTCTCCATTCTCTTTCATGGTTTTCTTGACTACCTGCGCCCCTCAGTTATTTTCTCATTCTTCTCCAGCTCCCTCTCCTTCTTGTTACTCTGTACCACTCTCTGAGCAGAACCCTGTTTCCCTGTCACTGTCTTCAGTCTCATTTTAAGGCATAACTGTCAAGATACACCATGTTATACCTTTTCAGTTATTTCAGTAATGCTTTCTGTTGGTGTGTGTGTGTGTGTGTGTGTGTGTGTGTGTGTGTGTGTGTGTGTGTGTGTGTGTGTGTGTGTGTGTGCGCGTGTCTGCATGTACGCATTTCTGCGTGTGCACGTGTCTGCGTGTGTGTGTGTGTGTGTGTGCGTGTGTGTATGTGCATGTGTGTGCATTCGTGTGTGTGCATTCGTGTGTGTGTGTGCATTGTGTGCATTTGTTTGTGTGTGTGTGTGTGTGTGTGTGTGTGTGTGTGTGTGTGTGTGTGTATGTGTGTGTGATGGGGAGATCTAATGCCATCTGTATCAGCTAAACAGCTTCCCACTTTTCATCCTCCCAAGGTCACCAGAATCATCTACCATCTTAATCCTCTATCTACCCTACCTCCTGAATCTGCTTTTAAAATCCCTAACTTTGTCCTTCGTGAGTCTGAAGGTGCTCAGTACACAAAGCATTTCCAGGTGTATCACTGTATGTACAAGCCTCTACACCTCCCTGTTGTTTCTTCCATGGTTCCCCCTAACAGGTCATTTATTAGCACATTGACAACTGTATTTAGGTGTCTTCCCCTGTCTTCAATGATGAGTTTGGTAACTATTTGTTTCAACCTGATAGTGATTAGGTCTAGGGCCATTTCTGCAACCACCAAGCTCCATCTATTCCTTGCCCCTAGCCTAGTGCCTCAATAACTGAGTCTCACAGTATCACAACCCTTCCAGTCTAGGCCCACCTGAACCCTCTATGCTGCCTATACACCTAAGTACCTGGTAACTCTGATTAAACTTTCTGTTCCCTTCTCTAAGTTTTCACCTGCACCTTCTTTCCTCGCCTCTTCTGCTCTCCCTCTAAGACATCCACTAGCATGACCATGTTTAACCATGACACCCGTCTTCCCTTTATACCTTCCCCCTTCCCCCAGAGGCATAACTGGTTCAATCAGCAACCCAGACTAATACTACAAGCTAGCATCCTACTGCTCCCCCCCAAAAAAGCACTTCCTTGCAATAAACCAATCGCTACTTTCTAATGACTGGAATATTACAGTTACCTCCACAAAGCACCACCCCCAGCTAACTCTTCCACTGAAAAACAAAGAAAAAAAAAACAGTTATTACGTTGTAGTGATCAGGTTATTACAGTAACATCCGCACCCACCCAGCTTGCTCTTCCATTGAATTGCAAAAAAAAAAAAAAAAAACACTTTTTTTTAATAACCTGATTGCTACATTGTAGCAAACAGGTTATTACTGTTACATCCCATCCAGATAGTTCTTCAACTGAACAGCAAAAGCAAAAAAAAAAAAAAACAGGATGATGGATGGCCAGTCATCTCCTCCCAACACTTTGTTCCTAGGGAGATTGGTCCTCTCGTCCCACCCCAGCTATGATTCTGCCTTCCACAGCACTTCTTCATTGGCCTTATCCACCTGCTCCTTAACAGCATGTTGCACCTCCTCTTGACAACCACTATCCCTGTGTTTCACCGCAGCCTTAATTTTTCTTGCCTACTATCTATCTCACTTTCTAACCTGTCTGCTCCATCCTCCATTCCTACCTCCCTGCTAACTATTTTCCAAGTCCTACTCATCTCAGCACTTACAGCTGTCTCTTCCATCTTCATTTTGTCATGTTGCCTGTTATTATGCTGACTGTATAACACAGGAAATGCTTGTTCCATGGAATGCTTTTTTCTAGATGATGCTCACAATAAAGCTCTGATGAAGGTTGGTGCAGGGTCTGTATGTCTCCCTCCAGTCATGTGGGATTCCTATAGGTGCTCCGGTTTCCTCCCACACTCCAAAGACATGCAGTAGGTGGATTGCAACTCTAAACTGGCTGTAGGTGTGAGTGCGTACATGACTGAGTGGTGCAAATGAACTATAGCAGCAGGGCTAGTCACCCGGCGGTGTAAAACATGGCTCGAGATGATTATCACTGCAGAAGTGACACCCCACCCCCATGTGCAAAAATGGGAAAAAGGTGTTGAGGATGGATGGATGAAGATCGGTTACACATCTATGCTCCCTGTGTCTTTACTGAGCATCTTGGATTTGTTGAAATGTTATAATGGGCCACAAATGCATTATTTTATGAAATATGAAATATGAGGTAATGTATGTAGCAGAAGCACATATACCTTCTCATCAAACACTCCTATCAGTTTTTATGAATGATTAACATTTCTTCATAGTTCCATGACAGATTTTAACATGGGTATACATACATTTTCTCATTTAGAAAACAGAAGTTACATATTCCTCTGTTTTGTCATGTAGGAGTCTAAAGAACTAATTGAGCAATTAGACATAATGTTAAAAAATATTTTTGAATCAAAGCCCATTTATTTGTTCCTCTTCTAGCTGATTCCAAGTGAACACTTTCATTCCTGCTTGGGATCTATTGTCTGATGGAGCCCCAAGAAGTGACAAAAACATGCACTTGGAATCAACTGGAACAACAACAAACAAACTGACTTAATTTCTAAAATGCTTCTCAGCATTATGTTTTATTGTTTTGATATATGTTATATTGGTGATGTAAGTCATTACGTTATATTGATTAAACTACCATTGTTGTCATGTCATGTCACGTCTATGTGACTACTATAAAAAATATTGTATAGTTTTACTTTTTACAACCTATTCCAAGTTATCACTGTTTTGGTACTTTGATTTGTGAGTTTTCCTCCCTGAATTCCCACTGAAAATTGATTTCACATGCATTGACAACCCAATTAACAAAATAAAAAAATAAAACCATGCATGGTCTCATGCATATGTATATAAATCATATATAGTTCTAATACCAGTAGTATGGCTAACAGAAGTGCATAGTCCAGTAACTTCCAATGTCTCCCGATATCACTCTACTTATATTTGTATGTTATCAAATATTTCTAATGTTTGTTCCGTACCTTTTACAAAAGCATTAAAATCAGGTATCAAAGGTTGAAGCTTACTAGCTAAGCACAGAAACATATTTTCAATCAGACTTCCCTTCTCTGAAACATTTCTTCCAAGAGGCTTGTGTAAAGAATTAAAGATTTTTGGGAAAAGATACTTTGAAGGAATTATTGTCAAAAGATCAGATATTGCCCAGTCAGTTAAACCTTTGAATGCCAGTTTTTAAAACCTTTCACAAAAGACTTACTGGACAGTAAAGCCTATGACCACCAATATACTTTGCAGTGTCAGTGACTCAAGAGCTCTCCAGTTTGTCTTTGCTGCTGGAAAACTGGAATTTTGTCCATAATATTCCCACCCCAGGTGATTGGATTACTAACACCTCAGTACAAAATTACACTCCATCAGATGAGTCATTAAACTGAGGGCCCAATTACCAGTGCTGATTGTAGCAGTACTTTTCAAAAAGATTAGGAGAGTTTACTTGGTGTCCATGTCAAAGTTTCCCTGGTCAGTATAAATACTACCTTGTGTAGACCTCGAGAAAGAGGTCACTAGCCTAGTGGGACTAATCCAATTAACAAAAGAAAACTAAGTAACATCTGCTTTCATAATTTTGAACCTGCAGTACTCCTTCATTTGCTTATTAATTATGACAAATATATACAGCCAATACGACATATACTGATAAGATTATCTGAAATATATTTTGGAGAAATGTTTGCCAAAAGTCAGAAAAGATGGACAGGACTGATATGATACAAAATATTTTCTAAACACCATACAAAACAATTAGATATGTCACTACATTTAGTCCACATGTAACTGTAATCATAAACTGTATTAATGTGTGATACAATGTATTTCAAAGATGAAAGATAAATTAAAAACTGTTCTGAAACACACATTAGTGTAACTTTCCCTACTAAGTAGACAGTAGGACAGAATTTTGCATGTAACCATAAAATATTTAAAAAATCCTGAGTTTAAAGGGGATAACATTATTAAGAATTTTATGTCTAATCATAGTAATTTGTGTAAGTATTTATATTCAGGAATATTCTTTTCTGTGTTAATGGTTTATCAATAATTGTCAGCAAATCAGTTCATTAAGTGTTAGTATCTGTGTAGTTTATTTGTTCATATGCATATGTATTATTTTTATGTGGGAAACAACTAGGAACCAAATCATGAACTGTGGAATATTTTTGTAGATAATAAAAATAAGAGAAGTACTACTAATGTATGCTTTAATTATTTACAAATAGGTAGAGCAGCGTGTATGTTTTACATTTAAGCACATAGAAAAGCTTTATAAGAACAGAATAGGACAGAGATGCTGAAAATAAATTGAGGGCATTAGAGGGCTGTAGATTAAAGTATGTATTTTAGTTAAAACCCTTCTGAAATACAGATAAATAGTGTAAGGAGATGTGAAACATTGGGCATAGTGAATTATCGCCATCTAGTGGCAAATTTAAGTAATGACATTGAATGTATGTTTAAATAGAAATTCATCATAACATTGTAAAACAATATATTTAGTTTAGAATGACTATATGTGTTTTTCACAGGGTGAGATGTATAATTAATAATGTGAGTGGTAGCCAGCGATGGCATAATTCTTTCTGTACTGCAAATGGGGAGTGAACGCCATCCCTACTTTACCCAATCAGTCTGTGTTTCAGTGAAAATGGTTTAGGTTTTAACTTCCAAATAATTTTGTCCTGACATTTGTTTTGCTCATCACTGACACCTTTTAAATTTCCCCAAAACTGCCTCAAACCATAACAAGTAAGGGAGTAAATTCAAAAAGAATGGTACAAGATAAGAAAATTAATTTAGGCTAGAATGTAAAGACTCAGAAACTACTAGCAGCCCTTTCCCAATTGAGTGGAGATACCACTCCAGTAATTCTTTAATTTTGGTGGACCTCATACAGGGTGAGATAAGTCAATGGAATAATCTAATACTCATCTAATAATCTACAGCCCACTAATCAATGCTAGTGTAGTCCACGGAGCACAGAGTCCGATTAATAAGCATGTAGCAGAATTCTGTACCATCTACAGGCAACCCATGTGTCAACAAACAAGCTCCCCTAGTAAAAGAGCACTGCACTAGTTTAGGTGTGAAGGGACCAGTGTTCAGCAGCCTTAGAATAGTTAGAAAGGTCCACAGTGGTCACCTGGTGATTAATCACAATCGCTGATACTTGGTCTGTCAGTGTGAGCCATTCATCAAAACACATGTCCAGATTTAAAACTCAAGGCACAATGGACATAAGAAATCCCAAAGAACTTATTAAAAAGAGCAGATGAATTTCCATGGTGCCATGAAATGAAATTCAGATAATAATTTTCCCTCTTTTGACTCCATTTTAGGTGCCCTTCTTACAGCTGGCGTTCTTAATTACTCCGTACATGAAGATGATGCATGTGCTGTTGCATGGATCTTCATCAGTCAGATTCCAGTTTGGCACTGATGGTGGCAAACCCCAAATTCATTTTCTTATCATGAACCATTCTTTCCTTCAGTTGTTATGGTTTGAGAGAGTAGTGAATACATTTTCATAACTGTAACTCTGTAGGGCCAATTCATTCCAGAAAAAGGAAGGATAGAGCTCAGTATGTTCTGGATAGCAGTGATAACTCAGATTTATCCTTCAAATGCCATCTTAGAGGAAACATGTACAGTGTGAATAACAGGGGACAAAGAACAGGATGCAGAAAAAAACAGACCCTGAAGAAGATAACATGAGTAAAAATTCAATCCCCAGATCAACCTTTGTATGTGCCCTGCCATGTAACATGCAAATGAGTAAAGGACTATAGATGACAGGCCGCAGTGAGTATGTAGACACTTCAACAAGATCTTGTATACCAAGGAAGGATCAAGGGGTTCCAAAACAAAATAACAGAGTTAATCTCTCACCACCAGGAGGTTACTTTGAACCCTAATAAAAGATGTCTCAATACTATGACATTTCCTGAAGCCAGAGTGAAATACTTCTGGGATTTCACAAGAAATTAAATATTGCTGAAGAGTGCTGCAAACACTTTCTCAGTAACTTTTCCAGTAAACAGTAGTTTATAAATAGATTGGTGATTCTTTAAACTAGACACACCCAATGATGTTTTGTAAGAAAAAAACAGTAACTTAATTCTTTTTTATATAAGACAGAAAGCATCTAACCATAGGAAGGCTCCACAATCTAGTGACTACCTAGACTGAGGGCATCCTGGAAGGTGTTACCTGAGCTGCAGTTTGTAGGTTGCCTCTTGAACTTTCACCACCACTTCAGGCATTCTATGTGTGAAAACTTGCACTGACCAAAATCGAGGTAATCATACAGTACCCCTCCCAAATGTCTTGGATTTTACAGAATGCCCATATTTATGCTTCAAATTTTTAGTCTGTTCGTCATAAAATGGGTAGGCTAAGCATCAAGTTTTGAACTCATTAAATAGTGGTAGACATTTGTTACAGATGTCATGTCCTTCAGAAAATACATGCTGGTACAAATCCTGTTACTCTGTCAACATTTTGTATTATTCTATCAACTTTCTAAGTTTCTCAGAGAAATATTTAAAATGTGTCCCTGAATCTGGATCTTTATCCCCTCATTAATTCTGGATTTGTCTAGAATTCTTGCACTATGAGGTTGAGAGTTACACACACTGTGACTCTACCATGACAAAGAGAGGTACTATGTGGAGTTTCCTGCCTCATGTAGTCAGTCATAGCTGCACAGAACCAGGCAAGCATTAGCTTCAAGCTTAGAAGTTGAAAGTGCATTTCAGCTGGCAAGACAAGTGGAACTGTGTATTTTGTCAGTTTGGAAAAGCTTGACTAATGGATGAGACATGTAAGAAATCTTCTTGGGCAAAAACTTCTTTTTACAGGATATTTCTGCACAATGTTTTGTTTCCATTTCTTCTCGTACTCTGCAGAGATGTATAGTAAAACAAATCTGTCTGCTGTTCAAACTTTGGTTGTTTATTATTTTGATATATACGTCCACGTAACAGAGGATAACAATTGCCCATTTGGGTATAAGCAGTATAGGAAATGTTGTAAGTGGTAGCTACGAAGTGCATACAATCTGATGTGAGTGAATTTGAAAAAGTAGCCTAATGAAAACACTTGCTGTGAGCAGTCATACGCTGTTTCTCAGAGATTCTAAAATATTGGTGGGACTCCAGCTTTAATTAATACATGCCTACAATAATTAATACATGCAAAACATAAAACAAGTTACATTTTGAGGTACAAGTAACTACTTTAAGGCCACAGTTTCAGAAAATGCTGTAATTTTAAGCTGAAGACATTTCAAATGCCAGTAGAAAGAAGTGGAGGACCGCAGTTTTTGTTGTAAAAGTACAAGACTAGTGTTGCTGGGATTCCAGCTCAGTTTCATCATTGAGTATAAAGAATGCTGCACAATTTATTGTGTTTCTTTCAGGAACATTACCACTTCAGTTTTTCAAAATCCTGACTGAAATGAACTTGAGATATTGATTTTGTAACAGCATTCAGAAATCTTACTGATAAGCTAATCATGTCTGACACAACAGCCAGCATGCCATTCCCAAGTAAATCACAGCAAAAGCCAGACATAAAATGTGTTACCTGTTTATATTCCTTCCTCCCAGACATACATTGAGCATTAAATTAACCCTCAACAAAATGGTGGAACTTCAGAGTCGCTTATGTTGCCATCCTTAGAAATTTCAACCTGTATCAGTGCACCAAGCACCAGTCTGCATTTTCTCCATCTTTATTAAATTTGCATCAACTCAACAGGTCAGCTACTCTAAAAGAACAAACTCTAAAAAATGGGAAAATCTCATCTCAGTCTCAGTATAATGTGCAGCAGTATTCTTAGGTCTGATATCTTTAAATCGTCCTTTAGTTACCATCAAAAAATAACCCAAAAGTGCTCAAACATCTTGCAGCTAATCCATTACCAACTGTGAGCAACACATCTGCCTAAAACTTTTTTACATACCTGCCCCAAATCACTGACTGACGTAACCTATTGACTATATTAGTTCCACAATCTTCTACTTCAACAAAAATATGTCTCTCTCTTTTTACATCTAGATTACACATTAGGCAATCCTGGTGGAGGATATACAATCTAAAAATTGAATTAAGAGGCAGAGATAACCTGTGGTAACTGTGCAAGTACACTAAAATGCAGAACTAGGTTAACAATGTGACTATACTACCAGCAAAGGGAACTGGTTGCATCCATTTAAACACTGCTTTACAGATTAGTATGCTTCTGACTTTCCAGACTGCACACATTTGAAAGGACTATTAACAATCACAGTAGCAGACACTTCCTTTGTACTCACCTCATCACAAATCCGAATGGCTAAAAATACAGAGATACGTCAACGTAACCTGATCCATTCCAAAGCTTTTTTTTTTGCTACCGCTTTTTTTCTCTTTAAGCCTCCATCTCTCTAGTTTCTACTGTTTGTCTTGAAGTGAACTATCTCCTTTCCTGTATCCATAAACCTTCCAATGCTTAATTATTTAAAGTTACTTGAGAAATTATACAAAAAAAGAGGCGGATTACTCTTTCTAAGATTCATGCATGCATGCACATTTTTATACCCTTCTCAGCAAACTATTTTATCAACTTTTCAATTACATTTTGCAGCCCTGATGACCTTAGGAAGAAGGAATGAAGAATGCCAGGCATAAAACTCTGTCTGTCTATCTATCTGTCTATCTATCTATCTATCTATCTATCTATCTATCTATCTATCTATCTATCTATCTATCTATCTATCTATGTCTGTCTGTCTCTCTATCTATTTATTGACATTTATTGACCAGAAAAGTCTACTGTCAGACATAAAACTATCTATTTATCTATCTATCTATCATCTATCTATCTATCTATCTATCTATCTATCTATCTATCTATCTATGTCTATCTATCTGTCTATTTATCTATTTATTAACATTTGTTGACCAGAAAAGTCTACTGCCAGGCATAAAACTCCATCTCTAAAGTTCCACAAGTAAAATGACAACATCAGATGACAGAAGATAGGTAGTTATACAATTTTAGAAAATAAAGAATTTAAATTATATAAAAAATATAAATTATCACATCATAGCAAACGTTTTTACAAGTACTGTAGCACCTTCTATTTAACAGAGAGGTGAAGGTAGACATTTTGTAGAAAAATAAATTATATTTAATTCAATTAAGTTCATTGCCTTAAAAATGAGATACACATTAGTGTCCACTCACTATATCTATTATAAGTGCAGTGGTTAAGAAATGTAAGAAAAGCTAAAAGAAAAACATTGTATTTGGGCAGCTGCATTTTTCACACTAATCTGCAAAATATTTTTGAAAAATACCTGAGCGATTATAGGCAGCTAACAAAAAGCTTTTCTCCCACCCTTCCCTCAAGAGCAGTGAATAATGACAATATTTTATTTTTTAACCTACTTTTGGCAGTATACCCCACTATGTCTTAAGTGTGATGAGGTCAGTGACTGAACAGACCATTACCATATCAAATAACTATATGTCTGTGCAATTCTAACCATTACTTCAAGAGCTAGAAAAAAGTGGTTGATTAGAGATATGTGTGTGACATAAACCTACATCCTTGACTCATGCTCCTTCTATAAGAATTATCTAGCCCTCACACTTCAGATTACCTTAACTACATACAGAGCCCCAACTTTAATGCTGTAAATAACTGCATACAGAGAGATAGTGTTAGGCTGTCCCTCTCAAATGAACCCAATTTTATAGTAATTTAAGACCACAGCTTCAGAAAAAAAGCTGCAATTTAAGCTGAAGACATTTCAAATACCAGCAGAAAAAAGTGTAGGACCCCAGTTTCTTGTTGTAAAATTACAAGAATAGTGTCCCTGGGAATTTGCCTCATAATTTTTTGTCCTGTCCATTATAACATTTTGATTTTCCGGTAGTCCATCAATAGTGCACTGCCTGTCATTATAGTTTCATACTTTTTATTGTTCCGAAAATGCATGTTGCTGCAAAACTTGCTGTTCTATAAATATTTTAAATAAATTAAAGCAACATTTAAAAATTTTTTCCAGTTCTGGTTCTTTGGCCCCAATTATTTTTGGCAATGTCCAGAATTCTTGAGCAAATATCTTGAAGGGTATGGTTACTGATATGCTTGAAATCACCCTTATTCTATACTAACACTGCCCATGTAAGGATAATCCACACTTTAGAGCCTAGATAACTTAACTCCAACTTTTACCTTTCACATTCTTATAACTCTAAGGGCTATGATGATTATGGACATGCCTGAAATAAGCTTGCATCTTTCACACTATCTCCTATTAAAAATTGAGCTTTCAGAGTCCGTGATAGCACTAACCTCGGCCTTAACCCTAACCCTAGTCCTTGAAGTTTGGAGCTATGCTTAGTTGCAGGCAGGATCCAGCACTAGGTGGCCTAGGTAGCTGCCTAGGGCCTATTGGTGGCTAGGGAGCTTGGTCTCAACATTAATTTAAAATAAGTTTCTGTGTACTGTTACTTTAAAAACATCCTGCTCTCAGTATGTGTCCTTACAAATTCCTGCTTGGCTACATCCATCCAATGAAACAGAGCAAGTATGCACACAATTATGGTCATGCAGAGTAAATTACAACAGGCACTAGATTTAATGTAGCCATGCAGGCATGAATTTTTTTTGCAGCAGCATTCAAAACAAGTACAACTTACTTTTTGTGACAGTGGCTAGCATTTTTGAAATGGTACTTCAGAGGTATGTGTGTGGGGTGGGGTGAGATGTCTAGTTAGGAAGGGCATTTTAGGTAAATAACTGGGTCATGCTCAAACCCTGTACCTTGACTACAGGAGGCAAGAGCCTTAATCCATTGCACCAACTGCCAGACCTCCATTAGCTTTTTTCCTTAGGTAAATCACTGATGATTACAGTCAGTCAATGTCAATCATCAGGGTTTCACAGTTTTTGTGTTTCACAACATTCATGTTAATGCAGAATTTGTTCTGATAACTTACATTATTTAGAGTAGTCTGCTTTTATATGTCCACACTTTTGTATAACATCTCTGACTTTGCCTCATAATTATGCCCTGTCCTTTTGCAAGTCACTTAACCAGACAGTGTTTTAGGGTGACTGGAAATCTGGGCCAGGCTTCTCAATGTTCCTCTGGACTGCAAGCCCATTAACTAGTATCTATGAACCACAGTGGTCATGGTGTAAAGGAAGAACATTGATTGCAGCAAACAGGAGCATCATTACATGAGCTGTGTTTTTGGATGTGATCATTGGTTTCTTTAATGTTGGTGGGTGTTTATTATTTAGCTGCAAATAAATTTGATAGATTGAAGTCTAAATTTAATGTTAATCATGAATACATTTTTGTTTAGCTTTTTTACAGGTGCACAGGTGTGAAATACACTACGTTTGTGCTACAGCAGTTTGTTTAGCACTTAGTGCAGATGAAAAAGTTTATGAGCTGTTAAAGTGCTGCTTCTTGTAGTATATAGTTTGATTCCCTCAGCCTTCATTTGCTTTCTGTGACTCTGCCAAGTTACTTCACCAGCCATTACCCTTAGGCTGCTCCTGAAAATGGACACGTCCAGAGGGCTATCCCAGGCTTTAAACAAATATGTTACACATTTCATCTTTTGAATTCCTGCACCCTTCACATAGACATTAATTAGTACTTTATGATATGCTATTTTAGTATGAATCCCAGCATATCTGTTTAATGTGTTGCCAGATACATTTTCAGAAGTTTCTCTTTTTCATGCTAAGTCAGTTTTCAACATGAGAGTGTTTTGTTTTGTTTAAAAATTTAATGTGTGTTTTTTCTGTGTAATTTAAAATAATACTTTTAAATGAAACCCAAATATCTGTGATAATTTTAAAAGTAAATAATAAAATAGTATGTACGCTGACAGGTGTGAACAGTGTTTTCCATAATTGTGGAGAAACAGTCAAGTAATGAGATCTTGGTATAGCTGGCAGCAGCCTGATTCATTACCCTGTATAGAGCCCCATTTGTCTATGATCTGGTGTTATCTCTGGAAATGTATACTGCAACAATATAGCATTATTAGGGATTCAAGTAGGTCAGACCTGAACTGAGTAATGTCAGAATGGATAGCAATTCTTGAGGACAGAGAAGACATAGAAGGTCAAAATGTGATTATAGGTGTCCTGCAAACTAGGCTCATACATGAATACTAGGCTAACTGCCTTGAAAGGTCTATGTAAGCCTAGCCAATAACTAAATCATATCCACTACTTTGTGTCTTTGAGGTGAGGATCTTAAACATTATGCCAAAGCCATGTAAGACCCTCCTAAAAACACTGTCTATATTGTCTATAATTGTTTTACTTTAGTCTTAATTCATGACTAGGCCTGGATTGTGTAACATAGTCTAAACATGTTGCTTTTTAGTAATATATTTTTGCAGTTCCTTTTTTACAGTTTCTAGCAACTGCAAAGTGGTTCATATTGTTCAGGTCATATAGTTTGTATTATTTGAAGTGATGATCAGAACAGTCTGACCTTCAGCATCTATTATGTAGTCATTATTGCATGTTGCTGTGATACAAGCTTCTCTACAAATTGTATTTTGAAGGATTTCTGCATTTAGATAAAAACTGCTGGCGGGGTGGGGGTCTCTCTGTGGATGAAAGTACCTTAAGCTATTCCATGGTCACTTTTAAACAGTCTTTAACCTGGCTTTGCAGAACTAGTGTACATGTATGTGTGAATTAAGTAGTAATACTTTGGTTACTATGTATTTGTGTGAAACAAAGCTGAAATATGTAATTTTGGTCATTCTTATTATTTTGTTTTACATAGATATCTGAGAAGGATAGGAGAAGTCTGTAGATAAAACATGACTGACCCTGCTAAGCTGATAAAGTTAAAAAGTAATTTGTCTATCTTTGCAGGACTAGTGTGCATTTTCTGTATAGCAAATTGGAGTACTTTACTGTGAGCATTTTTTATCATAGACATGTTGTGTACTCAGTCAATTTAATGGCTATTATTGTTAACTTCAGACATTGGTGGATTATAATGACTGCAGTATGAGTGGCCTTTTATGATTGAAATGTTCTGAAATTGGTACTTTTATCATTATTAGTTCATACATTTTGTTTCACTGCTTACTGGAAAAAATGTTCAAAGCTACAAATTTAAAATGTTCTCTAACAAATGCTGCTGTATTAAACAAGAAATAAATGTAAAACAATCTGGAAGGTGTTTCAAAGAACACATGTATTTATACATGATCCTAAACATGTATGCAAGGGGCCCGTGGTTTGAAAACCTGGAGACCAAGGTACACATAATCTTCCACTGACCAGGTACATTTTCAATGAATGTGAGCTTTGAGAGAAGAGAAGTTTATCGCTGCTCATGTTAAGTCTGATTTCAAGCTACAACTGTTTTGCTTTGTTTAGTAAATGGACATCAGTGTTTGAGCTATAACATTTGAAATAGTTTTAAATTAAATCCACATCTCTGTAATCATTTCAAAAGTAAAAAAGAAAATAGTGTGTGTGCAATGACAGCTCTGAACAGTGATTATGATAATGGGAGGAGGGCAGAAAGCCAAGTAATGGTACACTGGAATGGCTGTGGGGGTAGGGGCCTTGGTCCATTACCCTGCCTAGGGCCCCATTTGACCATGATCCTGGACTGACTAGAAGGGGTGCTTAGAAATACAGTTAGAGTAAACCTAGATCTTCATTAGCATTGCATCTGAGGGCCTTATCAGTCAAATGAATGAAAGTAATGCTAGCCCCAGTCCTTAGCTTATTCCTTACTCAGTCAATAGTTTTGGAGGAATAGGTATGGATGTAGTTACATTCAAGAGCAGGAAATTGTTACAAGTATATTTATGGTTACAGTTATATTATAGAGTAGATTTAGGGTTACAGCTATGACTGCAGTTAGAGTTATATTCAGAAGTAGGATTATGGTTATACCTATATAGTTAGAGTTATATTCAGGTGTAGGTCTATGGTTACATATATGGTTATGGTTATAGTATATTCAGGAGTCAGTATGCAGTTGCAGTTATGGTTATGTTTAGAGTTATATTAAGTAGTTATATGGTTACAGCTATGGTTATGGATAGAGTCATATTCATAGTTAGGACTATGGTTAAAGCTATGGTTATGGTCAGAATTCTATTCATGAGAAGGACTATGGTTACAGCTATGGTTAGGTTTAGAGAGATATATAGGACTAAAACTAGTGTTACAAATATGGCCATGACTACTGTAATATTCATGAGAAAGACTATGTTTACCGCTATGCTTATGGTTAGAGTTACATTCACGAGTAGGACTATGGTTACAGCTATGGTTATAGTTAGAGCTATATTCAGGAGTAGGTCTGTGGTTAAAGTTATGTTTATGGTTAGAGTTATATTCATGGATAGAACTATGGTTAAAGCTGTGGCTATGGTTAGAGTTATATTCTAGAGTATGTATGTGCTTAATGGCCAAAGTTATATTCATGATCAGGATGGTTACAACTGTAGTTACTGTTAGAGTGGTGTATAGGACTAAGACTGTTACAGATATGGCTGCTATATACAGGAGCAGGACTATGTTTACCCAGTATGCTTATGATTACAGTTACATTCAAGAGTAGGACTATGGTTAGAGCTATGATTATGGTTTGTGTTGTATTCAGTGATAAGACTGTGGTTCTAGCTATAATTATCATTTCAGGAATAGGACTATGGTTACAGCTATGGTTATTGCTAAGGGTATATTCAGAGATAGGTTTGTGGTTATAGTTATGGTTAGGGTTATATTCAGGGGTAGGACTATGATTACAGGCATGATGATAGTTAGCAGTAGGACTATGGTTACAGCCATGGTCATGGTTCAGGTTATATCCTAGATTATGTCTATGGTTAAGGCTGTAGTTAGAGTAATGATCAGGAGTAGGACTATGGTTACAGCCATGGTCATGGTTCAGGTTATATCCTAGATTATGTCTATGGTTAAGGCTGTAGTTAGAGTAATGATCAGGAGTAGGACTATGGTTACAGCCATGGTCATGGTTCAGGTTATATCCTAGATTATGTCTATGGTTATTAGAGTAATGATCAGGAGTAGGACTATGATTACAGCCATGGTCATGGTTCAGGTTATATCCTAGATTATGTCTATGGTTAAGTTAGAGTAATGATCAGGAGTAGGACTATGGTTACAGCCATGGTCATGGTTCAGGTTATATCCTAGATTATGTCCATGGTTAAGGCCGTAGTTAGAGTAATGATCAGGAGTAGGACTATGGTTACAGCCATGGTCATGGTTCAGGTTATATCCTAGATTATGTCTATGGTTAAGGCCGTAGTTAGAGTAATGATCAGGAGTAGGACTATGGTTACAGCCATGGTCATGGTTCAGGTTATATCCTAGATTATGTCTATGATTAACTCCGTAGTTAGAGTAATGATCAGGAGTAGGACTATGGTTACAGCCATGGTCATGGTTCAGGTTATATCCTAGAGTATGTCTATGGTTATAGCTAGATTTACATAATGATCAGGACTATGATTACAGCCATGGTCATGGTTCAGGTTATATCCTAGATTATGTCTATGGTTAAGGCCATAGTTAGAGTAATGATCAGGAGTAGGACTATGGTTACAGCCATGGTCATGGTTCAGGTTATATCCTAGATTATGTCTATGGTTATAGTTATGGTTAGAGTAATGATCAGGAGTAGGACTATGGTTACAGCCATGGTCATGGTTCAGGTTATATCCTAGAGTATGTCTATGGTTAAGGTAATGATCAGGAGTAGGACTATGGTTATAGCCATGGTCATGGTTCAGGTTATATCCTAGAGTATGTCTATGGTTGTTAGAGTAATGATCAGGAGTAGGACTATGGTTACAGCCATGGTCATGGTTCAGGTTATATCCTAGAGTATGTCTATGGTTAAGGCCGTAGTTAGAGTAATGATCAGGAGTAGGACTATGGTTACAGCCATGGTCATGGTTCAGGTTATATCCTAGATTATGTCTATGGTTAAGGCCGTAGTTAGAGTAATGATCAGGAGTAGGGGTGTGGTTGCAGTTGAGTGGTTAATCAGGACTGTATTTAGAGATTTTAAGTTTAAAACCAGTGTATGACAGATAAAAGCTAATGCTAGGGATTGAAGGTAATTACTTTTATAATTAGCATCTGAAACTCATTATGAATAGCTGTGCATTTCCAGGGACAGTTTTCTTAAATAACTTTGATGGCATGTGGGTTGGAGTTTTGGCCTAAGGGTCACCAAAGAACTACATTTTTAATGCTCTGTTGTTTCCTGATTGAATAAATAAGTTGCTCTAGATCCTTACTAATGATTCTGGTAAACGTCTTTGAAAAGGTAACACAAGCTGTTGACAGCAGTCACACTCTATGCACAGCCTACATTAAGTTGGCCAAGGCATTTGACACCATTCCCTGTGCTGGCATAATTAATAAATTATATGATTTATAAATAGACCACTATGTGGTATGGTGGATAGCTAAATAGCTAAAACACAGAACCCACACAGTGCTAGTGACATGAGGAGTGTCAAAGAACATGAAAGTGACCAGTGGTATCTCTCAGGTCAAGCTGCTGGAACCTGTTTTGTTTGGTATTTACTTCACTGACCTAGAGACTAAAAATCAAGACCTATGGTTAAGCAAATCTGCAGATTACTGTAAAATGGGAGTCATTGTCTGATCTCCCACTGAAACATAAGTCCTCCAGCAGGAACTTACACTTAAAAAAAGCATTAAACAAAGACATGCGTCTGGAGCATTTCTCCCTGAGCCTCCGCTAAAAATTGGCTCGTTCCAAGTCGGACTTTCCCAGTTAACAAATGTTAAATAAATAAAATAAATAATTAAATAAAAATGCCTAGTGCATTGAAAATGGACTTAAATTATATGCTAAAAAATGCAACATTGTTGCACTTGTCAGACAACCCCCCCAGCATATAGCATTGGAAATACTCCACTTCAAAATGAAAATGTACTTAAAGACCTGGGAACCTGTCTTGATCATTTCCTCTCCTTTGATCATCATGTAGCAACACTTGTCAGGAAGTCCTTCTACGGAGCACAGCAGATCATCCAGCTGTAAAGATATTGTTATTCCCTTGTATTCAGTATCAATCAGACGAGTTACAGTGTACTACTCCCCAGTGGGACACTCCGCACCAGACATAGCAAACATTTGGAAAGACCCCAGAGATTCCTCTCAAAGAGGATCACAGGCTTGAAAGCCCTAAACTACCAGAAAGACCAGAAGTACTGTCCCTCTTTTCTGTGTCATATAGGCTCCTTCCAAGCAATAAGGGTTCCCAGAAGTTCAGGATCTCTTATACCTACACAAGTTATACAGTCTCACAAATACCAGAACAAGGATCTTAACCTGCTTCAGCAAATTAATAAAACAAGGTGGAAAGGCAGATCCATTACTCAGTGTCTCCCACACCTCAGGAATAGATTCCGCTGCAGATAAAGCAGTGGATACACTATCTTCCTTCAAACAGGACCTGGAAAATTTATTAGGCATTTATAAATTCAGCCTTTGCTTGCCTGACCTAGTTTTCCATGAGAGGGGAGGTGCAGTGTAGTGAGGGAAGTGGCAAGGCATCATGGTCGTTAAGACTCAGGAGCCTTGAAATTCCTCTGATTCCTCTGATGCCTGTGAACAGCACTGTTTTAAGCTGCTGAACATTGAAGTATTTTGTGAAGCATTTTGTGGTTTAGCTCAATTTGTTTGCAAGATTTTCCCTTAAGATATGAGCATAGATATGAGTAGAGATAGTCTCTTCTTTGGAATAAATTGAATGTCTTTATCTCTAAACAGTACTTAACACATCTTCTTGCTTCTTAGCCACTCTAATTCTTCTCCTGTCTGGTCCACTCATATGATACTTAAATGTTTTAGACCTTTATGTTCATAATGTCCTTCTAAAGACTCCCTAGAAATGGCATCATTAAATCAACACTGATAACAGAATCTCTTTGAAACCCAGTTTCAAAGCTACCTGCTACAGAGTATAGTTTTAAGAAGGGGTGCTGCCTTTAGTAACGGTGAACAGCACGTAGTCTGCCATCGCCATACATTTAAAGTAACGGTCTTAAAGTACGAACATTATTATTGCCTTGTGCATCTCATTTGACTGTTTTGATTTCTTCAGTAGAATATCTTAACATACCATTAGAATAAAAAAATGTTTGTGGTAGCTGAAAAGCTTTCTGCACTGCTTTTTCTGCAAAGGAATAAATAAGAGGGTCTTTTCCACTGTGAGATATGAATGCAGTACCACAGTCATAAGGAGACACAGCTCAGCAATTTGCCATTATGTTTTGCAGTTTTTGAATCTGGAAATAATTGTAAACTATTACAATCCTGTATTTCAAATATTAACAATATTTTTTCACTTTTTATAGAAGTGTCAAGTCTGTGCTTTCATTTAAACAATGAATTGACAACTACCAGCATGTAACAAACTGTAAGGTAATTTGTTACATAACTAGAAGCTATGGATCTCTGGTATGCACCATTTCTATGTGCCACAGGCAAGGAAGCCGGAAATGTAATAAAATACATTTAACTTCAAAGTATGAGCATCAGTCTTACATCTTCACTTTGTTTTTGACTACTTCATTAGAAGTATCTTATACTTTCACCCATTTTCCTCATGATGTTCCTGCATAATTATCACCATCTATTTTTAGTTCTAGCCTATTTATGTATTTATTCTTTTGTTAACTGGGTAAATCAAGTGGTCATTTAAGACCCCTTTCAGCCACAAACCAAGGCAGAAGGGCAACAGTAAATGCAATGAGCACTTTAGCCAATCAACCAGCATGTTTTGGTGGTGGAAAGAAAATGGATTACCTGGAGGAAGTTCACAGAGTATAGTGAGAACATAAGCATTCTATCATAGACTGTGTCCATAGATCAGGTTTGAAATTTGGACCCATGAGGCAGAGATCTTAACCAATGAGCCACAGTGTTGCCCCACTTAGAAATATTTTGCCTATGCTTTCTAAGGGCCCACTCATATTATGTTTCAATATGTTTTAGGCATCTATTTTCATTATGTTCTCAAAACTCCCTAGAAGTGGTATCATTAAATGAACACTGATAACAGAGTCAAATTACAAAATTAATTTACACTTCTAAATTGTTACTGTTTAGTTACTATGTTAGTTCTTGCTTATTATGTTAGGTAATTACAACAACAATCTGTTTCTAGAGTGGGATTGGATTTTCTTCGCTATATGTTTAGACATAATACACTATCATTCTCTATATGTCTTCACATTATTGTATTTTGCATTTGTGCTTAAACTCCAAATCATGTCCTGAAAGAGTCACGGTCTCATCAGTTCACTCCATTAAACAAACAAACAAACAAACAAACAAACAAACAAACAAACAAACAAACAAACAAACAAACAAAAATGCTGTCCCAGACTTAAGTTCCTTGTTCTTAGTCAATATAATTGAGAATAAATCTCGCCTCCCTTCTGATTTCCTTAGCCAAGGTTTTCCACGTGTCTGCCTTAGTTCTCTTACTGCCCTGGCTACTTACCTGTTTAGTCCACACATACCTACCCATGCTTGTGTGCCACTCTTTTTCACACCCTTGAAGTATTTTTAGTTGCAGCTTCATTCTTTACCTTGTGTCCACTGTTTTTTCATCACAGAAATGTAAGAGTTCCCTGAATGAGCGAAGGTCAAAACTGCATGGCCTTGCAAGGAAATAAGACTACAATAATCACATTGTGCTTTTTTTGGATAACCTCCAAGTGACCTCCCAACATAAACTAATGAAAATACTTGTGTATGACCTAAAAGGAAACAAAGAAAGAAAAAAAAGGAAACCAAAACGCTTCCTGGCCATTACAAGGATGTCTAGGGTATTTTGTTGTATAACTCAAACCAAAACAGATCTGACGAGACTCTTCCATTACACATGGCAGCAGACCCAACAGTCCTTAAAACACTAGAGCCATATGGCCATCATGCATATAAAGTACCTTGAATCACATCTAGAATTTATCTAATACACTTTGAATATGTTTAGACTTCAGACCTATGTTGCTAAGTGAGGTTCTTCACAATTCATTGTAGACAGAAATAGATTCCAAACTTATCTAGTGAGTCATTGATAATTTGTCATCTAAATCTCTTAACTTTAAAGTGCATTGGTCATTTATTGAAACAGCTTTGTTTTACAATTTCCATTTATATTCCTCATGTTAAAATGTAAGTTATTTTGCAAAACATAATAATGTTAACAGTATGTTGTTGATTTTTCAGCTTCACATTTTGTTTTTTCTCCATTATCTCACCCAGAAAATAATGTCATAGTAGGTATTATGCAGTGTTTTACATATACATCCTTGTGAGTAATTATAAAACACGTTCTTTAGAAGATCAGCAACGTACTTATATTGTGGTTTCACTGCTTCTACAGCTTCATATATGTCCACTCTCAATGTAAGATGTTCCATCAGCAAGTCGTAGTTGACAGCTTATCTTTCTGGGAAGCAAGAAATTTCTCCTGATGCATTAAGCATGAAAATGCAGTCGCCTATATAATAATATAGGTTAATATAGGTAACGGCATTTTGGGTTCAGTCTTTTCAGATATAACGGCAGCGGTTTTCAGTTCCCAGAAAAAATTAGGGGGCCATCCTTATCAACAAAATAAAATGCAAAAATAATTCATTTTTGCATCACAAACTGTATACTTTGGTATTGTATATATGGTAAGGAGGTCATACCCTACATCAATAATTTATTTGCACCTACATCAAAAAGTGACTAATACTTTTTAAATATGTTGTGTCAAAACAAATTATCTAATAATTACATTTTGCACCTATTAGACAACCTGTACAGAATTTAGATACTATTTAAAAGTTTTTTTTCTTTTAACTCATATATTCATTTTTATTTTTAAGTATAAAACAGCATGGCAAGCTTTTCTATTTCCAATTTTTTTTACTTAATGTTTGTAATAAACCAACAATTACAACATAATTTACAGCCTTTTGCACTATAATTACATCATGCCCTAGTAAGCTATGCTTTATAGAATACATCAGCCAGGATTTTAGCCTTTAAGGCTAAACAGTGATTTCATTTCTTTAACTCATTTAGTAAAATAGTTTGAATGAATCCATCTTCATCATCAGTGTATGACACATATTCATAAAATCAGAGTTATGATTCATTTCCGGTATCTGACCACATTTTTACACAGGGGTAGTAGTACCACATCTATGTTAATATAATGATCCTTAGGATCTGATTTATGATTTAATATCCTTTTTACTTTGCTAGCAAAAGATCTTTAGAGAATGTTACTTTGCTATTACTTTTCAGATGATTTATAATTGTCTCTTCCAGTATCTTGAGTGTCATAGTACATTGTATACCTTTTGATGCACAGCCCTAAAGAAACAACCTACTGAACACTGTATAAGTACTTTTACTTGCAAATGTGAACCTGTTTGAAATGATTGTTTCCTTAATTCTAATTTCTGAAATGTTGACCTTTTCATAAACATTTGTGTATGGAATTAATCCTCTAACTTATACTGTGTCTCATTTACTGTACATGTTGATTTAACCCTATAAGGAGCAATGTTTCTTGTGATTTTATGGTATAACACTGATGCATGGATGCTTCTCATATTGTCATTTATGCTTAAGCTTCTGAGTGAGAATGATCAGGCTACACTTGTACAAGTTGTGTCATAAATGTATGGAACTAGATATATTTGAGCTTTAATATCATGTATTGTAACGTGATGTGATGCCCACCACTGCTGCCAATATGTGATGGCCACCATTGCCACCAATATGTGATGTCCCCATGCTGGGCCAGTAATCAAGGAGCCTGAATTCTCATCACCATCACTGGAGAGGGATGTGAACTTGGAATACAAATGGATACAACCTGTATTTCCAGATGCAGACCTCCCTGTATCAAGTGCAATTTCCTTTAAGAGCACACGGGGAATACACTCAGCCCTGGGTCTGGACGTTTCTATATCTGTCTCCCTCCAGGTCCCCAGCAAGACTCCTCACTGGTTCAGATGTAGAGTTAGGTCCTTAGCCAAGTGTCCAAGCCAAGTCCTCCAGCAATCCCTCTGTGAACCTAGTACTTTGTGTCCCTGCCCCAAGTAGTTGACACACACATACACTGTGACATTTGATTTTTCATACACATGCAAACACATGGGAAAGGGTGGTACGTAATAATAATATAATATAATATAATATAATATAATATAATATAATATAATATAATATAATATAATATAATATATTTAATAATAAATAGTAAAAGGACAGGGGGAAATTCTTATTCCTACTTCTTTTACACACACAAGACAAAAAAAAAAGCACTTTCCAGATGTTTTTATGTGGATACAATTACTTATACCAGAAGGAAATTACTGAAAATTAAACAGATTACTAGAACAAGCTGCAGGCCTGAATTTCTGTTGTCTGCAGAGTACTCAGAGCCAACTTCACTTGCAGAAATCCTGGATCTTTGCAGTATAAACAAGAATGACATCAGAGCTCTGAAACTTCACAGGGATGGTTCTGGAATGCTCTGGAGCAGCTACAAAAGAAAAAGATGTAATAGAACTAGCAAGAGAGGCTGCAGGAGCAGAGCTGCTGCTGAACTGAAGAGAAATCCCCACAAGTCTGCACCATCTTCGGTATTGCTTGCAAATGTCTGCTCACTGTATAACAAGATAAACTATCTGAGAATGGAGTTCATAAAAAATAAGGGGCGGGAAACTTGTTTGTTCATTTTCTCTGAAACTTGGATGCATAGTAACATTAGTGACAATGCTGTGAACCTAGATGGGCTAATTCCCTTTAGAGCAGATAGATGTAAAGCATAGAGTGGTAAACCTAAAGGTGGTGGCAGGTGTATGCATCTATGTTAATAACAGATGGTGCAAAGACTGTAAGCTTGTTCATTCATACTGCTCCAAAGAAGTGGAAATATTGATACTAAAATGCAGACCTTTCTATGTACCAAGGGAAATCAGTGGTATATATGTCACAGCAGTGTACACCCCCCCCCCCCAGTGCGAATGCTACTGAAGCTCAAAATAAACTCCATAATATTATCTGTGAGCTACAAAGCAGAAACACCAGAATTTGCACACGTGATAGCTGGTGATTTCAACAGAGCTGACTTAAGGAAGTGCTACCCCATTTTTATCAGTATGTGGATTTCCCCACCAAAGGGGAGAATACCTTAGACAAAGATTACAGCAATATTAAAGTAGCCTTTAAAGCTTTGAAGCACCCCAACATAGGCAGTTCTGATCACACTGCTACCTACAAGATGGCTTCAGTTGGAGAAGTATTTTTAGTTGCAGCTTCATTCTTTACCTTGTGTCCACTGTTTTTTCATCACAGAAATGTAAGAGTTCCCTGAATGAGCGAAGGTCAAAACTGCATGGCCTTGCAAGGAAATAAGACTACAATAATCACATTGTGCTTTTTTTGGATAACCTCCAAGTGACCTCCCAACATAAACTAATGAAAATACTTGTGTATGACCTAAAAGGAAACAAAGAAAGAAAAAAAAGGAAACCAAAACGCTTCCTGGCCATTACAAGGATGTCTAGGGTATTTTGTTGTATAACTCAAACCAAAACAGATCTGACGAGACTCTTCCATTACACATGGCAGCAGACCCAACAGTCCTTAAAACACTAGAGCCATATGGCCATCATGCATATAAAGTACCTTGAATCACATCTAGAATGTATCTAATACACTTTGAATATGTTTAGACTTCAGACCTGTGTTGCTAAGTGAGGTTCTTCACAATTCATTGTAGACAGAAATAGATTCCAAACTTATCTAGTGAGTCATTGATAATTCATCATCTAAATCTCTTAACTTTAAAGTGCATTGGTCATTTATTGAAACATCTTTGTTTTACAATTTCCATTTATATTCCTCATGTTAAAATGTAAGTTATTTTGCAAAACATAATAATGTTAACAGTATGTTGTTGATTTTTCAGCTTCACATTTTGTTTTTTCTCCATTATCTCACCCACAAAATAATGTCATAGTAGGTATCATGCAGTGTTTTACATATACATCCTTGTGAGTAATTATAAAACACGTTCTTTAGAAGATCAGCAACTTACTTATATTGTGGTTTCGCTGCTTCTACAGCTTCATATATGTCCACTCTCAATGTAAGATGTTCCATCAGCAAGTCGTAGTTGACAGCTTATCTTTCTGGGAAGCAAGAAATTTCTCCTGATGCATTAAGCATGAAAATGCAGTCGCCTATATAATAATATAGGTTAATATAGGTAACGGCATTTTGGGTTCAGTCTTTTCAGATATAACGGCAGCGGTTTTCAGTTCCCAGAAAAAATTAGGGGGCCATCCTTATCAACAAAATAAAATGCAAAAATAATTCATTTTTGCATCACAAACTGTATACTTTGGTATTGTATATATGGTAAGGAGGTCATACCCTACATCAATAATTTATTTGCACCTACATCAAAAAGTGACTAATACTTTTTAAATATGTTGTGTCAAAACAAATTATCTAATAATTACATTTTGCACCTATTAGACAACCTGTACAGAATTTAGATACTATTTAAAAGTTTTTTTTTCTTTTAACTCATATATTCATTTTTATTTTTAAGTATAAAACAGCATGGCAAACTTTTCTATTTCCAATTTTTTTTTACTTAATGTTTGTAATAAACTAACAATTACAACATAATTTACAGCCTTTTGCACTATAATTACATCATGCCCTAGTAAGCTATGCTTTATAGAATACATCAGCCAGGATTTTAGCCTTTAAGGCTAAACAGTGTTTTCATTTCTTTAACTCATTTAGTAAAATAGTTTGAATGAATCTATCTTCATCATCAGTGTATGACACATATTCATAAAATCAGAGTTATGATTCATTTCCGGTATCTGACCACATTTTTACACAGGGGTAGTAGTACCAAAGCTATGTTAATATAATGATCCTTAGGATCTGATTTATGATTTAATATCCTTTTTACTTTGCTAGCAAAAGATCTTTAGAGAATGTTACTTTGCTATTACTTTTCAGATGATTTATAATTGTCTCTTCCAGTATCTTGAGTGTCATAGTACATTGTATACCTTTTGATGCACAGCCCTAAAGAAACAACCTACTGAACACTGTATAAGTACTTTTACTTGCAAATGTGAACCTGTTTGAAATGATTGTTTCCTTAATTCTAATTTCTGAAATGTTGACCTTTTCATAAACATTTGTGTATGGAATTAATCCTCTAACTTATACTGTGTCTCATTTACTGTACATGTTGATTTAACCCTATAAGGAGCAATGTTTCTTGTGCTTTTATGGTATAACACTGATGCATGGATGCTTCTCATATTGTCATTTATGCTTAAGCTTCTGAGTGAGAATGATCAGGCTACACTTGTACAAGTTGTGTCATAAATGTATGTAACTAGATATATTTTAGCTTTAATATCATGTATTATAACGTGATGTGATGCCCACCACTGCTGCCAATATGTGATGGCCACCATTGCCACCAATATGTGATGTCCCCATGCTGGGCCAGTAATCAAGGAGCCTGAATTCTCATCACCATCACTGGAGAGGGATGTGAACTTGGAATACAAATGGATACAACCTGTATTTCCAGATGCAGACCTCCCTGTATCAAGTGCAATTTCCTTTAAGAGCACATGGGGAATACACTCAGCCCTGGGTCTGGACGTTTCTATATCTGTCTCCCTCCAGGTCCCCAGCAAGACTCCTCACTGGTTCAGATGTAGAGTTAGGTCCTTAGCCAAGTGTCCAAGCCAAGTCCTCCAGAAATCCCTCTGTGAACCTAGTACTTTGTGTCCCTGCCCCAAGTAGTTGACACACACATACACTGTGACATTTGATTTTTCATACACATGCAAACACCTGGGAAAGGGTGGTACGTAATAATAATATAATATAATATAATATAATATAATATAATATAATATAATATATTTAATAATAAATAGTAAAAGAACAGGGAGAAATTCATATTCCTACTTCTTTTACACACACAAGACAAAAAAAAAAAAACACTTTCCAGATGTTTTTATGTGGATACAATTACTTATACCAGAAGGAGCCAACTTCACTTGCAGAAATCCTGGATCTTTGCAGTATAAACAAGAATGCCATCAGAGCTCTGAAACTTCACAGGGATGGTTCTGGAATGCTCTGGAGCAGCTACAAAAGAAAAAGATGTAATAGAACTAGCAAGAGAGGCTGCAGGAGCAGAGCTGCTGCTGAACTGAAGAGAAATCCCCACAAGTCTGCACCATCTTCGGTATTGCTTGCAAATGTCTGCTCACTGTATAACAAGATAAACTATCTGAGAATGGAGTTCATAAAAAATAAGGGGCGGGAAACTTGTTTGTTCATTTTCTCTGAAACTTGGATGCATAGTAACATTAGTGACAATGCTGTGAACCTAGATGGGCTAATTCCCTTTAGAGCAGATAGATGTAAAGCACAGAGTGGTAAACCTAAAGGTGGTGGCAGGTGTATGCATCTATGTTAATAATAGATGGTGCAAAGACTGTAAGCTTGTTCATTCATACTGCTCCAAAGAAGTGGAAATATTGATACTAAAATGCAGACCTTTCTATGTACCAAGGGAAATCAGTGGTATATATGTCACAGCAGTGTACACCCGCCCCCCCAG
The DNA here is from genome assembly GCF_019279795.1 of Protopterus annectens. NCBI lineage: Eukaryota > Metazoa > Chordata > Ceratodontiformes > Protopteridae > Protopterus > Protopterus annectens. Next base: position 496,921,531 of record NC_056728.1, on the reverse strand, counting down.
TGCGAACGCTACTGAAGCTCAAAATAAACTCCATAATATTATCTGTGAGCTACAAAGCAGAAACACCAGAATTTGCACACGTGATAGCTGGTGATTTCAACAGAGCTGACTTAAGGAAGTGCTACCCCATTTTTATCAGTATGTGGATTTCCCCACCAAAGGGGAGAATACCTTAGACAAAGATTACAGCAATATTAAAGGAGCCTTTAAAGCTTTGAAGCACCCCAACATAGGCAGTTCTGATCACACTGCTACCTACAAGATGGCTTCGATTGGAGAAAAAATGACAACTAAACAGATCAGAGTCTGGCAGGAGGGTTCCAATTATTGCCTTCAGGACTATTTCAATACCACCTGCTAGGAGGTCATCAAAGAAGAGGTTATGCACAACCTCCAGTTAGACATAGACATCTATACCAAATCAGTTCTTGCCTACATAAGTAAATGTGTGGAGGATGTAACCACCACAAAAATCATCAATATAAAAGCTAATCAGAAGCCCTGGCTCACCAGGAATGTCTACAAGCTACTGAGGGAAAGAAACACAGCCTTCAAGGCAAATGACAAAGAAAGATTAAAGGCGGCCAGGTCAAATCTGAAAAAGGACCTCAAAGAGGGAGTGTGGGAGGAAACTTCAGATCTGCTTCCAAGACATGATGGACATGAGAAGCCAGTGGCAGGGAATACAACAGCTCACAGACTATAAGACCAAAACACCCCAATGTGATGACAGCTTGGAATTCCTAAATGAACTGAACTCCTTCTTTGGCACATTTGAGGAGAAGAACTCCACTGTACCTTCTAATATAAGCACTGACAAAGAGGAGATGGTGCTCACCCTAAACTCCAAGGAGGTGAGACTTCAGCTTAAGAAGATGAATCCTAGGAAGGCTGCTGGACCAGCTAACGTACCTGTCAAGATGTTGAAGGGGTATGCTGATCAGTTATGTCTAATACTGACAGACATCTTCAACTCATCCCTTGCTATGGAGAAAGTTCCCTCATGTTTTAGGGAAAGAAGTATTGTCTTACTTCTGAAGGAACCCAACCCAACCTGCCTCAATGACTCCAAACCGGTCGACTTAACCTCAAACGTCATTAAGTGCTTTGAGAGGATTGTGAGGAAACATCTATCTGCGGGTCTGCCTAAGTCCTTCAATCTACTCCGGTTTGCATACTAGGCAAATAGATCGACTGCAGATGCAATATCAGTCGCATTACACCTTGCACTAAAACACCTAGAAGGGAGGAACAGCTATGTAAGGCTGCTGTACATCGACTTCAATTCTGTGTTCAACACTGTGATACCAATGCAACTGGTGGATAAGCTCATGAAACTCAGGATAAACAAGCACCTATGTAACTGGACTCTTGACTTTGATTGGTAGACCACAATGGGCATGTGCTGGAAACAACACCTCTCAACACATAAACCTAAATACTGGTGTTCCCAAAGGTTGTGTGCTTAGCCCCTTGCTCTTCATCATCCTCACCCATGACTGTACTGGAAAACATAACTCAAACCATGTCCATCTCATTAGTGGAGGGGATGAACATAACTACAGGGATGAGGTGAACAATTTGTACAGGGATAAGGTGAACACTTTGATTGCCTGGTGTGACAGGAACAATCTGGACCTGAATGTTAAGACCAAAGAAATGATTATGGACTTCAGAAGAAAGGTAACAGTTAACCAACCACTCACTATCAAAGGGGAGGTGGGAGAGAAAGTCAAAACAACCAGGTTTCTGGGCCTTCACATCTTAGATGACCTCTCCTGGACTGTTAATACCAACCATATAGTCAAGAAAGTTCAACAGAGGCTTCACTTTCTGAGAATACTAAAAAAAGGCCAGGCTCCCACTGTCTACTCTGGCTGCTTTTTACAGAGGAGCTAGCAACAGCGTCCTAGCTAGCAACTTCATAGCATGGTTCGGCAACTGCACAGTTGCTGAGAAGAAGAAATTACAGAGGGTGGTGAGGGTGGTTGGGAAAATCTTGGGCACAAACCTCCCTTATATTAAGGAGCTTTTCTTTACAAGAGCAAGAAAGAGAATATATAAAATACTAGCTGATTCGACCCATCAAGCCCAGAACTGGTTCTCACAACTTGAGTCTGGAAGGAGGTACCACAGTTTCCACTGGAGGGCTACCAGATTCAGGAACAGTTTGTATCCTACAGCTGTGAGACTTATTAACTTAGGCAACAACCATAATACCTGATACATTGCAACCCTTTTTTTTATTTAATTCTGCTGCTCTGAGTAATTACTGACAGTATTACTATTATGCAATATGATGGTATACCGAGTCACATCTGAGGTTAACTAGTGCAATATGGTAACTAAACAGCTGATATTCACTAGTCTGTATTCTCTATCTTAATGGTGAAGGGTTTGGTGGTGGGTATTTATTTATTATTTATCATTGGATAATGGGTATTGAGTGTGTTTATGTAATGATACTTACCTCTTGTATGTCATACGTGTTGTTACTTTCTTTCTTATGTTATTCTCTGATACCACTATATCTATGTTATTTGCACTGCATTTCTCTCATGAGCTGACATTTGTAACTGGGTCTATATTGTAAGATCAACGGTTGAAAACATCGAACAACATATGGTCAACACCATATGATCGATGTCTTCAAACTTTGACCTTATAAAAAGACAAAAAGAAAAAATGAAAAAAGTACCCTAATGGGTTTAAGCAGGGGGGCAAGCCCCCCTGCACCCCCCCCACATCCCCTGCTACTTAAATATACCAACTCCGAGACTGCACTACATTGCAGTAAACAGAAATCTCCCCTTACGGAGATTTCTGTTTACACGTTCGAGATTCTGAGTGTTCGCTATTCTCATGTTGACATTGAATATAATATAGACTCTTGTAATTTCATTTAGGCTGCACTTGTGTGGTCCTAAATGACAATAACATTTCAATTAATTTCTTTGAAAATATTGAATAAATATTCACAGTAAACCACTGAGTTCAGATCACAGGAAATATTGAAAAGAACATTGATGAACAGACTCAGACAAATAAAGAAAAACAATATCTAACCTAAGCTTCATTATATTCCTGACTAATCTAAAAAAATTACTGTTCCCTAGTTAAGTTACTTACTAGCTCAAGGCAAGATGCTGTGGGTGAGGGTCTTTCTAGTCAGCTTCCCAAAAACACAATATTCAATACTCTGATATTTCTCTTTGTAATCTCTAAAATATAATTTCTGAGAGGGCTGGCAGAATGACCTCATCTGGTCACCTGACATTCAGTTCTTGTAGTATTCCCCTTTGAAGCTAAGACAGGAATTTAGCATAGATGGCTACAATACACATCTAAATGTTTATGGCAGTCCCTGTGGCTTTCCCTCTTTTTACTGAACTAATGAACAAAGGCTTTTTCCCAGACCTAGTGTCTCTGGTCCTATTCAGCACTGTGGGGTGCCATTTTAATGGTTCAACAGCTCGTTTACATTTCTCCTATTTTTCTTAAAGCAAGCTAGCTGGTTAACCATTGCTGTCCCAGTATCCTCTATTAAAACATATACATTTAATTCAGTTACAATAATACATGTACATTTCTTTTCATTTCAGCAGGGTGCACTGTGGCTACATGTTACCACAAGCATCTGTACAAATCAGTTTGATACATAAATGACATACATTTCTAATACATTTGTAACCCAATCATCTTGTATAAATCAGTTTGATATTCAAAAGACATATCAATCTTTACAAAACTCCAGCTGGCTATGCTGGCACTTTCACATATCAACATGTCTCTACCCCCTCAAAGACCCAAGCTAGTTTTTCAAGTGACCCTTGAGAAACATGGCTTGAGAGAAATAAGCCTATCTGGGAATATGTTACCCCATTCACTGTCTTGAGAGCCCATCAGCATTGGCATTGCTGACTCCACTATGGTGTTGTACTGTCATGTCATATGCCTGCAATCCTAAGCTCCACCTTAATAACTTGGAATTTTGCTGGCTTGCTCTGTGTAGCCATGTTAAGGAATTGTGGTCTGTAACTATAGTGAATTTCCTTCCATACAGATAAGGCTGAAGTTTCTGCTGTGCCCGTGCTATGGCTAGGCATTCCTTTTCTACAGCTGCATAGCATTTCTCCCTGGGTTGGAGCCTATGACTGAGATAAACCACTGGGTGCTATTCTCCCTCTGAAGAACCCTGGCAAAGTACAGCCCCCACCCCATGGTTTGAAGCATCTACCTGCACAACAAATTATTTGCTGTAATCTGGACTGGCTAACATAGGGGGTCCTCCGAAAGCTCCTTTAAGCTTCTGGAATGCCTGCTCACATGCTGGGGTCCACACTACCTAATCTGGCCTGTTTTTCCTTCTCAGGTATGTGAGGAGACCAGCTATGGCACTATAACTGGGGACATGCTTTCTATATTACCCTGCTATCCCCAGGAATGTCCTCATCTGCTTTTTGGTAACAGGGCCAGGCCATGCCTGAATGATTTCCATGTTAGCAGGTCCTAGTCTCATCTTACCCCTCCCCGCTCGATGTCCCAGGTAGAAGACCTCTGCCATACCCACCTGATGCTTGCTGGCCTTAATGGTCACCCCTGCCCTCTGCAGTCTGCCCAGCACCTCCCTGACATGCTGAAGGTGCTGTTGCCAGGAATGGCTATAGATGGCAATATCATCCAGGTAAGCAAGGGAATAATCTCCTGCTCCTGTTAGGATATGATCTACCAGCCTCTGGAAAGTCACTGGGGCATTTTTAATCCTAAAGAGCATCTTTGTGAACTCATACAAGCCAAAAAGACTCATAATGGCTGACCTACCTCTAGTGTTGGGAGTCAAGGGCACCTGGCGGTAGCCCTTGGTAAGATTAATAGTGGTCAGATACTTAGCTCCACCCAGTTGCCCTAAAGCTTCATCTGTCCTAGGCATGGAGTAATTATCTGACTCTGTGTGACTATTTACTTTCCTGTAGTCCACACAAAACCTGGTTCTGCCATTCTTTTTTACAGAAATAATAAAATATCACATATATATAAATACAGAAGTATATATAGGGAATATATGTAATTAATTAAACCTGCCTTGAAAAGAAGAAGGCTACATAAATGATCCATATATTAGTGTTGCTTTTTATACATATATTCCCTATATATATTCTTGTAGTAATTAAATATAGTGTATATCTACCTTTAAGATGCTCTAGTAGCTAATTGATGTCTTAACTGATTTTTTAATTGACTCAAAGGAAACTATATATACCTTGGTTATTTTGAATGTAGATGTTATTAGGTCTGAAGACGCTCATAGCAAAAGCGCTCACCTCTTGTTTTAATAAACCTGAGTTTTATTCTGGTCTTTGTGCTCCTGTGTGGATCTTTAAAATCTGTCTAAGTTGGATTGAAGCTGAGTACCATTCTGCCTGATTGTTATTTGGAAGTATCCTTCGTTTGGCTGCTTTACCTGCTACATGGTTTGTGCTCCTGTGTGGATCTTTAAAATCTGTCTAAGTTGGATTGAAGCTGAGTACCATTCTGCCTGATTGTTATTTGGAAGTATCCTTCATTTGGCTGCTTTACCTGCAACATGGTAGCTCTGTAGTTGGTTTGTGCTATATATTTTTATCTTGTATAAATCAGTTTGATATTCAAAGGACATATCCTTCTTTACAAAACTCCAGCTGGCTATGCTGGCATTTGCCCTTGTCATTACACATGACATGATGTCATGCATGATGTATTATAACATTATATTTCCATGACTATCTTCTCCTTTTGTGCTAGCTCATGACTGAAATTTCACCACAGAAAGTGAATGAATGACTCCCTATAGAAATGTCAAGACTCAAAATACCACGTCCCAAAATACAGAAAAAAACAGACCTAAAATAGAGAACAAATATAGAACATTGTTATTCTATTTTAAGCTTTTTTTGTTTTTGTAGGAAAGCAAGCCCACACACACAAACTTTTATATCCAGACTCCAAGATTGCTACTCCTCAGAGAAAAGGGAATATTCAAAGAAATGGCAATCTCAGACTCAATGTATGTATGTGTGGATTTTCCGTCATTCAGTTTCTACATCGTGGGAGTCACTATTGCAAGTGAGTTACGAGACAAAAATCTTAACCAGTGAAACACCATGTTCTTTTGTAGCTTTCCCCTATTAGAGTTGTTAAATTGATTGTTCTATTGTTGGTGAATATATGGTGTTGTCTCTTCCTTTGTATGGTTGCTAAAATAGTTCATGTCTAGATTTCACAGCCAAGTCCAATTGAACATAAATAAAATAAATACTCTAATGTCTCAGCTAAGTGGTATAAGACTTTTTTAGTAAATATATATACTTCTGTATGAAGTTTATGCATAATATTGGATTGAACTTTAGTATCTGATTGTTTAATTGATTAGATGTAATCATTAACCATATATTGGCATCTCAATCAAGTAATTGTATTTTGCTGAAAATAAATGTGTTTATATGTTTTCTTAAGCAGTTTGGTGCCCAAGAACACCATTTGTCTAAGTGACTTTTTTGCCACTGACAGTGCTATAATATTAGGCTATACATTACCCTCTTGTAAGAAGACGGGAATTTTGTAAAATCAGTGCTTTTTCAATATTATCAGTACACAAGAATGCCTCAGTCACATGGTAATCCTAAACTTTAACTATTTACTCATTATGTTAATACTGCTTAGCAGCTCAGATTACCTTCTTCCATTAAGTGGAAGCTGAGCCTTCCACGCGTAAGCAACAAATAACTCATCCATTAGGGTCACCCTACAACAGCTCTGTTTAGCATTTTTCTTAGTAGTCACAATGCATACAGCAATTCGACAAGTAAAATTATGGGCTACAGTCAGGGTGTCCACAAGGCTATGCCCTGGACCCAAACTTTGTTAGGTTGAATCTTTCATGTCTAGCATGTCATGTCTGAGATTTTCTATAGCTCGTATACAAATGATTTGAAAATGGGTAGAGTGATTACATTTGTTACTGACAGGGAATGAATGCAAAAGAACTTGAATAAATTGATCATTTAGTAAAAGGATAACAATATATTGATAAATACATAAAAAAACTAAGCATGTGAGCTTTGGGTGACATAGACAGAAAGATGAATATTTTACACATATACACAGTAATTAAACCTGTGGATTAATTTAAGGACCTGGGTATATGGGTAGACCAAGCTTTGACTTTTTCTAATCATTTCAACCAGTTGGTTAATGACAGTTACAAAACTACAAGCTGTATAAAAAAGATTTATAAAATCTAATAAATTGGAATTGATAAAATCATTTCTTGTAAATTACATTAGACCCAAACTAGAGTATGGATTAATAAAATGGAAATCTTTTAAGAACATTACATGAATAAATTGAAAAACATACAGTAGAAATATATATCAAGGGCATCCATGGATGTGAAAATGCAAGTTATTATGAAATATTAAAATATTTCAGCTTTACATTTTCTCATATAGATATTTAAGAGGAGATATTACTCAAGTATATAAGGCATTTAGAGACAACTACCTGTGGGAATGTTTGTAGTTATCAAAGAGTAATGGAGAATCATCAGCCTGGGTAGGTGATTATATAGAAATGCGAGATGTACTAATTCGCTTTCTGAACAAGAAGACTGAATGCTGTAATTAAATCAAAAGATGCTTCAACAAAGTATTCATTTAAGGGTGTGCACACACAACAAAGTATTAGTTTAAGGGCCTGTACACTTATGCAATCAGCATATTGTAAGTTTTTTATTTTTTATATTTTTCCCCTAACAGATTTGTTTGTTTTTCAATTGAATTGTGCAGGTTATAGGTCACATTAAAGTTCGGAAAAGTTTTGACATGATTTATTGTGGCCTCATTTTTTTAATATCACAAAAACCTGGCATTTTAACCGGGGTGTGTACACTTTTTATATGCACTGTATAATGTATATATAGATAGATATGGATACAGACCCCCCTTTCTCTCTCTCTCTCTCTCTAGATATATATATATATATATATATATATATATATATATATATATATATATATATACATATATATATATATATATATATATATATATATATATATATGTATGTATATATATATATATATATATATATATGTGTGTGTGTGTGTGTGTGTGTATATATATATATATATATATATATATATATATATATATATGTGTGTGTGTGTGTGTATATATATATATATATATATATATATATATATATATATATATATATATATATATATATATATATATATATATATATATATATATATATATATATATATATATATATATATATATATACACATATATATATAAACCAACCAACAACATGTAAAATGCAGCCATACTGGATAAAAACTCCAAAGACCAACGATCAAAGGATGCACTTCATCTCCAGCAAATGCGAAAAATCCTTTTCAGCACTGTAAAGTGCCTAGCATTTGTTTCATATAAAGTCAATCCACAGGAAACCAACAGATAATAAAACACCTTGTCTCATTTATTTAGGCAGAGGCTCAAACTAAAAATGACTATACAACAAACAAACATAATGGATAAGCGCTTTCAGGTTAGTACATCCACCCTTCATCAGATCCATAAAATAAAAAGGTGCCAAAAACTTTTTAAAAGACTCTGTGCCAATGGCACATCAGTTAGTGTGATCACTCCCATCTACATCATGTCGAACCCGCCTTCTCAGCCTCCTTTTCCTTAATGCTGGCTGTATGGGAAAAGTAGTATTTAGCCCAGGTTTCAGATGTGCTATGTTATTCATTGTTACTTCCTTTTCTTTATATCCTCTCCTTTTTAGATGTTCAGACATCTCATCCATCCTATTCTTGATCGTAGCATCATTCGAATGTATACGCGACATCCTTAAGAGCTGACTTCTCATAATACTCTTATAGGTGCATCCTGGATGCATACTATTCCTTGGCAGTATATTATTTTTCCAGCATTCTTTCCTGAATAAACTGGTTTCTATGTCGCCATCCTCATTTTGCTGCATCCTTACATCCAAAAAATCCATTTGTCTCTCACTATAAGTCATTGTGAACTTTAGAAAGTTCGTACTACATTCCAAAAATGAGTGAAATTTTTTCAATTCCATAATGCTACCTTCCCATAAGATGCATATGTCATCAACAAATCTCTGATAGAGTCTAAGGTGTTTTTTCCATGGATTCTCTTGGTAAATCACTCGTTCCTCCCATCGTGCCATCACTAAGTTCACATAACTGTTGGCGCATGGGGTACCCATGGCCACTCCACAAACTTGAATATATAGTCCATCATTAAACAGAAAAACATTATTGCTGAGAATCATCTCCATTAATTCACATATTACAGTGACTTGTCTCTCGGTACAAGTACCTTTATTTAGTAGAAATTCTTTCATATATCTTATTCCAAGCTCATTAGGAATACTTGTAAATAGATTCTTGATATCCATACAAACCATCATTAAACTCTTCTTTTCTTCCAGTGTGCCTGTAAAATCACCAAGTTTCTCTAGAAAGGCCTGTGTGTCTTTAAGAACTGCTGGCGCATGCTCCAATTCTTTTTTGATATAGTTCTCTACATATATGGAGGCCGGTTCCATTATCCACCCCGCTCCTGCCACAATAGGTCTCATAGTTGGTTTTAAAGGGTCTTTATGTACCTTGGGGAGGCATTTGAACACCGGAATAACCGGATGTTCAACTGTTAAATAGTCAAGCACATCTCCAGGTATTACATTTCTTTCTTTAAGATCTTCCAGGCACCTATTCACTCTCCTTATTATCACATCAACTTCTTTTCTTTCCATCTTCCTGTAAGATTGGTCATCTCTTAGTGTATTCATTACCTCTTCAACATATCTCTTTGTGTACAATTCACACTATTCTTCCTCCTTTGTCCACAGGTCTGATTGTTAACTCCTTGTTTTTCTCCAATTCATCTAGAGCCATCCTTTCTTCTCTGGTAACATTATAAAATGTTTTCTTATTATCACTTTGAACATACTCTATAATCTCTCTCTCACAAACATTAATAAATGTTTCTATAAGTCCATTATTCTGAGGCACAAAGGTACTGGGTTTCTAAATACTTCATTCTTCAGTTCATTGTTTTTATATATGTTCTTCAGCATCACATCTCTGCCAAAGTTCCTCAAGCTCAGTATGACTTCATTTCCCTCCATACCTCTAGTGTGTATGAACTTCAATCCTTTATTCAAAATACTTAGATGTACATCCCTTAATATGAAGGACGATAAATTAACAACCATTGAGTCATTTTCTTTGTTGTCTATCTGTCCTCCATATACGACCTTCTTCTTTTTCTCCCTCTGCTCAAAGACCTGGCTTTTTTTCTGCTTCTTATTTCTCTTATTTTCAGTGGAAGTAGTGGAAAACCCATACCTCTTGCGCCGTCCTTCGGTATAGCTCCCATGTGATTGCCATCCATTGCCAGTGGATTATTAGCAGTAGATGTAGAACTCGGCCCAGTTTCTATATTCACTATGTCCCTTGTTGGTTCCATTTGTGAATGTGTACTATCAGTTCTCTCCCCTTCATTATGTGTAGATACTTGCTTATTACGTATTCTATCATCATTCACAGGTTCATAGACCGTTCTGGTCCTAGTTCGTTCCATATATTTACTGCCCTGTTCTTCCTTGGCAGATGATTGCTGTTCCTTATTAAATTCCCTAGACCAAGTGAAGACATCACCTTTTTTGAAATCCAGAAAATCTCGTCTAATTTTTCTAGCTTTCGTTTTTTCAACTTTCTGTCATACAATGTTATTTTATAGTACAGTTCTTCAACTTTGGATGAGCAGTCTTCATTCTCAGAGTATTGTTCCAAGGATAATTGTAGTTCCTCAACTTGCTTAATTAAGTCAGTTTCTCTTGGTGAAAAATGTTCTATCAAAAGCCTCATATAGTTACGGCTGTGTTCTAAATTCATACTTTGCCACTTTTTCAAAAGTTCAGGTTGCGAATTACCATATGCTGGCATTAAAAGGACTCTTAGGCCCCTCGGTACTATATGAAAATGCAAACAGGCTTCCAAGTGCTGCCGCTGCCACTGCAGCCTCTTCAATTCATATAGACTGTCTTCTAACTTTCTCAGTTCCTTGTAAAACCTTTTCATATCTATTGGTTGCACAATATCGGAATCTATTAGTTCTTCTTGCAACCCATCATTAATTAAGTGTAGTTTCAACAAAGGATTGTTGTTCACATTGAAGGACAGTCTATTCAACTTACTGTGTACAGTAGCTTGTCCCCGATTAACACGACCAATTGTCGAAACATCATTCGTATTTCTCTGTTCCTCTGTAGCTTTTTATTTTCTCCCTTCCGCCATGGCTCCTACTTTCTGGTAACAAATCTGTATAAAACCAAACACAAAAATATAGAATCTAAGTAGGAGTGTGCTGTAATATAGTATCCAAAAACCAACCAACATCACGTAAAATGCAGCCAGACTGGATAAAAACTCCAAA
>NC_056728.1:496880012-496902512 GCF_019279795.1 Protopterus annectens | reverse complement strand
TCAAAACATTGACCAATACCAACACCTTCTGTCCCCAATAAACAGCTTCAACTTACCTCACAACACAAATTCCATACAGACAGCCTCTACTATACATGGAACTGGTCACAGACAGAAAACAAGCAGTTTCCTTTTTGTGATTATTCAATCAAAAAGATAAACCAAAGACAAAAAAAAAAGAAACAAATGCCTAAGAATACATTTAAAGCTGCGTTATTTAAATAAAGGATGGGTTAGGGGGCTGTGGTCCCTGCACCAACTTACTAACCCTGCCCTGCCCCAACCCCAGCCCATCACCCTCCTGTTCACATTATTCATGCATTACCTTATTAAAAAGCTTTTCCCTAACAGTGCCACTGTATAAAACACTGCATACATCACCACATATACACAACCCTAAATCTGTCCTCTCCCATGGCCTTACTCTATCTCTAACCCACAAAAGGTTGTGCACACTCCCTCCCCTAATGCTGAAACTTTCAGTACCTCCTAAAATTTCAGCAACAACACAATCCAACCTTCCATAACCTCAAGCACATACCCTACTGAAAGATATGCAGTCAATCTTCCTCCCTTTGGCAACTGCTGCATTTGATAACAATTTAGAGAAGAGTAATATGGTTTGTTTTTTATTTGTTTCTGTATGTACTCGTGCTGGAATATAGTAAGTGTTGGTATCCTGTGTGTTTTCAGTATTATGACATTCAATATTTTGAGTTTTCAATATTTTGAACTTTCTATATCTATCTATAGATATAGATATATATTTCATGCATATACCATTGATTTGGAAACATTCATTCATTTCACAATTGAGTTTATAATAACAAAGCTGCCTTCTGAGTACTGTCACATGGCACCTGCAGGGGGGCAAGTCTTGTCTTCCCCTTGAAATTCGTCAATCAGTACTGTTCCCTAATGGAAATTTTGGCAGTAAAATACTGATCATTTGTGCGCCAATAAAAAAGTGATTTGACTAACACACTCTCACCCATACGTGTGAGTGTGTGTGTGTGTGTGTGTGTGTGTGTGTGTGTGTGTGTGTGTGTGTGTGTGTGTGTGTATAAATATATATATATATATATATATATATATATATATGTGTGTGTGTGTGTATAAATATATATTCACTTAAGAAGAATGTTTTGAATTTTCAAGATTTCGGTCTCAGTGTTTTGAATTTCAGTGTTATGGGCTTTCGATCTTCTAAAGTGAATATATATATATATATATATATATATATATATATATATATATATATACATATATATATATATATATATATGTTTATGTATCTGTATGTGTGTGTGTGTGTATGTGTGTGTGTGTGTGTGTGTGTGTGTGTGTGTGTGTGTGTGTGTGTGTGTGTGTGTGTGTGTGTGTGTGTGCGTGTGTGTGTGTACTAGAAGTATTATGTGATGTTAATATCAAAATAGCATGGTTATATATATTCAAACAGGCAGTTAAATAATGCAACATTTCAGTCTTTAGTATCACGATCAACTCTGAAAAAGTCCATATATCTGTCTGACTTCTTCAGTTGTCTTTTGTATCGGAATATTTAATGAGACTATTTATAATGGGCCTCTGATCTTGGTTTTGGCAGCTAATGCTCCTATACACATTTGTTTAGAGACATGACATGAGGAATTGCTCACTCTACACCTGTTGGCTGTCACAGATCTCATGGTCTACAATTTTTTTGTGACCTCACTGGAGGCACTTCTTCATGGAATGTAGATGCACTTGTCCTGTAGCAATGTCTGCAATTTATTCTATGCATTTTTGCTTCTTCCCCATGAACACCACAGGGTCTTGGTCCAGCTGCTTGAATAGCTGACCAGCTGTCTCAGCTTAAGGATGTGAACTTTCCTATGGCTCCTGGTTAAGTCTTACCTTATCTCCAGGCTATAAATATTCATTAGGTTAGTTCACAGCAGCATCAGTTTCTGCTGGTTCTGTTAAGCATTTCTTTTGTTTTATCTTGAGTTTCAGGTTACAGTAATATAGGTGAAGTAGATAATTTGTTCTTCAGTCCATTACATTTTGAGCTGGTAAGAAGCTTATTCCATGGAATAGAGTACTTCTATATTCAGACATTGTGAGATGACATTATTTAGAACTTTAGCTACTGCTGTCCATAAGAAGGCAGAAAGAGGGGACTGGACATTATATGTCTGATCCACCACTGTGGACACCTCTGCAATAGGCAGTGGTGTGCCTATATTTCTTTAAAACTCCAAAACATCTAGACTTATTATGCAAAATAATGATATGAAATTGCTCCACATCCAAATAACTATAAATAAGGCACTCTACCATTTTCTGCAAAAAGAAAACGGCACTTAAACTTTAAGAACACAAAATTGACAAGACGGCTCCAAACTGGATAAAAAGTTTTAATCCACAAAGGACTGACAGAGTTCAAAAAGGAATAATTCCAAGCAGAATGCAAAGGACTTTTAAGCGCTTTTCGTTTGTTCACCAACAAACTTCATCAGAAAGTAGTTTAACAACACAGACCCCAAACATTTAAACAAAAAAGTGCGGGAAAATAAATCTACATTTAAAGATATACTAACTTAAACAGTATAAATGTATGCAAAACTTCAATAAAAAACTCCACATAATATAAAACTTACATAAATGATCTAAAGTAAATTATGTCCTAACAAAAAACTTAAAAATAGTAAGCACCTACAACCAAAACTGAAATTTATGAATTATAAACATATATATGACATAACACAGCCTACACTGAATCATTACAATAATTCGTAAAAACTAGAAAAACATAACTAAGCCTAAAAAAATATATAATTATAAATGTAAAAGTCTTCAAACAAGGAATAAATAATACAAAATTATTTAATAATAAAAAATATAAAAAATATTATAGTTCAATATAACAAAACTATCTTTGTAAACTTCTTAATTTTAATATACAAGAGATGGAACAAGCCTCATTCAAACCTGGATAATTAAAGGCATTCAGCCTAATCTGCCATAACAACTCTAGTTCTTCCAGCTTGAATGAGGCTGGACCACCCCTAATATCTTGAATAAATTGATCAATGACCAAAAACTTAAACTTATGTACGGGATTCAAATGAACATGTTTAGCCAATGCATTGTTGTCCTTATTATGCGACATGGCATACTGATGTTCATAAACCCTGTCCCTAAATCGACGTTCAGTTTTGCCCAATGAAGACTGGGCAAATATTTGGCTAAATAAACAATTTATTATTGTAGTTGTATTCGGCTCTCAATTTATAAATATTGTCATTAATAGTAAATTGATTAGTACAATCCATATATCTGCAAAAGTTACAACTCTCGCATTTAGACATTCCAGTTGTTCTAAAGGATGGCCTATTATGTCTTTCAAGAAGATTTTTAACATTCCTGCCTTTCTTAAAAACGATTTGTGGTTTTGATCCAAAAAAAGTAAAAATAGAAGGGTTACATCTAAATAATTCCCAATTTTTAACAATAACATTAGTAATGAACTTAGATTGTGCATTAAATAATGTAATAAAAGTATACTGAAAAAAATGGTCTTTAACCAAATTAGAAACATCGTCTAGCGAAGTTTGCCAAGGTAACCACCTCAATAGATGGTTTGTCCACACACAAAATAGGTTTAAACTGCTCAATGTTTCTTTTATGTTCAACCTCTTTAATTAAATTAACAATTAACGACTCTGGGTAGCCCCGATGCAAGAACATACGTTTCAAAAGATCACATTCATTGATGAAATCCAATTGTAGACTACAAATACGTGAGGCCCTCACCAATTGACCCTTAACAACCGATCTTTTCTAATGGAATGGGTGGCAACTTGAGAAATGTAAAAAAGAATTAGAATAGGTTGCCTTTCGATGGACCTGAGCAGTAAAGCAGCCTAAAACTAAATTCTTAGTCAATAAAATATCCAAATAAGCAATAGTATTAACATTGAATGAAAAAGTAAATTGCAAGAAGTTAGTAGAAGAATTAAAACTCCTAACCATCTCAGATGCCAAAGTATCATCACCTTTCAACAAGATAAAAATATCATCAAGAAAACGAGTATAATAGACTATGGCATTCAAGTTTTTGTTAATGTCAGATGAAAAAACAAATTTAGATTCCCATTGGGCCATTACCAAGTTGGCAACGCTGGCACCACAAGGGGAGCCCATTGCCAAACCTATTTTTTGAAGATAAAACTTGTTGTCAAACATAAAATAATTGCTTGTCAAAATTAATTCCAAAAGTTCCACTATTAAAGAAACATCTAAAAAAGAAGCTCCATCTTTTCTCATTAAATCTGCCACCCATTCCAATGCAATGTCGTGAGGTATACAAGTATAAAGGTCCTTCACGTCTATAGTTAAAAAGTTGTAGTCCTTATTGAAACTCAAGTCATTGATCTTTGACAAGAAAGACCAGGAGTCTTTACAGATCTGGGGCTCAAAAGCTACATATTTCTGTAAGTATACATCAACTACTTTAGAACAAGCATAGGTTGGAGATCCACGGCCATCAATGAGAGGTCTCATGGGTGGATTAAATACGTCTTTGTGGATTTTGGGTATCCCAAATAACGTAGGGTATCTAGGAAACACAGTACACATGTAGTTAAACAGATTTTGATCTACCCGTCCCTCAATAAACAAGTCGTAAATACTTGATTTCAAAAGGTTATAGGCCCTGTTGACTTCAGACTTGGAACTAACTTGGTAGGTTTCATTTTCAAGTAACACTAGCATGCGTGCGGTGTAATTGGAATTATCAAAAATGACAAAGCCACCATGTTCACTTGTTGGACTTGATTTAAATAATAGTACTGATCAGCCTGTTGATTGTCATGAGTCTTCACGTCCTTTAATTATTTTCAACAAGGACAATGACTTTAAGGTTTATAATTTTTCTGACAGTACCTTATCATCAGAAATGGTTGACTTTTTTTCCAAGGGGTACACTTACATCCCCTGGTTTAACATGGATATAAGTAAAGTTATTTTAGAGCTTAAAGTCTTCACTAGGAAACTCAATTTAGGTTTGTTTTTTATGAATTCTGGTCATTCTGTTAATAGTAGTCACTTTCATATACCCAGTACGTTTAATCCTCCACTTCACCCTCTTCTTCAAACTTTTGAACAAATGAGTGAGTTGGATTTGAGAAGGTTAGGTACTGATGATAACAACAAATATCAGAGTATAGGCCATCTGGTTAAAACTGAGAGAGATATTTTGAGTTATTTTCAGTCTCAGGATATTAGAATATGTAAACCTGACAAAGGTGGTGGCTTTGTCGTTTTTGATAATTCCGATTACACCGCACGCATGCTAGTGTTACTTGAAAATGAAACCTACCAAGTTAGTTCCAGGTCTGAAGTCAACAGGGCCTATAGCCTTTTGAAATCAAGTATTTACGACTTGTTTATTGAGGGATGGGTAGATCAAAATCTGTTTAACTACATGTGTACTGTGTTTCCTAGATACCCTACATTATTTGGGATACCCAAAATCCACAAAGACGTATTTAATCCACCCATGAGACCTCTCATTGATGGCCGTGGATCTCCAACCTATGCTTGTTCTAAAGTAGTTGATGTATACTTACAGAAATATGTAGCTTTTGAGCCCCAGATCTGTAAAGACTCTTGGTCTTTCTTGTCAAAGATCAATGACTTGAATTTCAATAAGGACTACAACTTTCTAACTATAGACGTGAAGGACCTTTACACTTGTATCCCTCACGACATTGCATTGGAATGGGTGGCAGCTTTAATGAGAAAACATGGAGCTTCTTTTTTAGATGTTTCTTTAATAGTGGAACTTTTGGAATTAATTTTGACAAACAATTATTTTATGTTTGACAACAAGTTTTATCTTCAAAAAATAGGTTTGGCAATGGGCTCCCTTTGTGGTGCCAGCATTGCCAACTTGGTAATGGCCCAATGGGAATCTAAATTTGTTTTTTCATCTGACATTAACAAAAACTTGAACGCCATAGTCTATTACACTCGTTTTCTTGATGATATTTTTATCTTGTTGAAAGGTGATGATACTTTGGCATCTGAGATGGTTAGGAGTTTTAATTCTTCTACTAACTTCTTGCAATTTACTTTTTCATTCAATGTTAATACTATTGCTTATTTGGATATTTTGTTGACTAAGAATTTAGTTTTAGGCTGCTTTACTGCTCAGGTCCATCGAAAGGCAACCTATTCTAATTCTTTTTTACATTTCTCAAGTTGCCACCCATTCCATCAGAAAAGATTGGTTGTTAAGGGTCAATTGGTGAGGGCCTCACGTATTTGTAGTCTACAATTGGATTTCATCAATGAATGTGATCTTTTGAAACGTATGTTCTTGCATCGGGCTACCAGAGTTAATTAATTTAATTAAAGAGGTTGAACATAAAAGAAACATTGAGCAGTTTAAACCTATTTTGTGTGTGGACAAACCATCTATTGAGGTGGTTACCTTGGACGTACAAGAAACTTCGCTAGACGATGTTTCTAATTTGGTTAAAGACCATTTTTTTCAGTATACTTTTATTACATTATTTAATGCACAATCTAAGTTCATTACTAATGTTATTGTTAAAAATTGGGAATTATTTAGATGTAACCCTTCTATATTTACATTTTTTGGATCGAAACCACAAATTGTCTTTAAGAAAGGTAGGAATGTTAAAAACCTTCTTGAGAGACATAATAGACCATCTCCTAGAACAACTGGAATGTCTAAATGCGAGAGTTGCAACTTTTGCAGACATATGGAATGTACTAATCAATTCACTATTAATGATAATATTTATAAATTGAGAGCCAGATACAACTGCAATAGTAAATTTGTTGTTTATTTAGCCAAATGTTAGAAATAGATGCACCAAACAAACGAAAATGTTCCAATAACAGCCACTTTTATTTCAATCCACAAATAGAGCAGTCTTTAAGCGTGCAATATACTCGTACACTTTTAAATTAAGCCTTTAGATATCGCAACTTCCTCAGAAGACAAATTAGTAATCTCATTCATACATTTAAATAGTAAATTCGTAGGCAATTAAGTATTGGTCAATTAATTACAATGCTTTTAACCCTTTCTTAACATCAATGTCTACGATCTGTTTAAATAAAAATCCTATACTTGCTGCTACAAACAAACACTAAACATCCATTTAATGGAATTAAAAATTAAGCTATATAGCCAATACAATTATTAGTATCTAAAACTCATGAAGTTTAGACTTTTAAACCTCACAAATATAAACTGTCACATTTAAATTTCACATTTTTACATTTTAGACCATTTTGAAACATTTACAACCTTTTAAAACATTTAGAACATTTAAAACGTTTAAGACATTTAAGACATTTTAAAACATTTAAAACATCGACTAGTCATTTGACTAACAAAGGGGGCACTATCAGTCTATAAATATTACCTTTGTATTTTGTTAGTTTACCAATTTATAACCTAACATAATTGTTTTACATTCAAAACCTAAATCAACATTCAATATATCCTACCCGGCAGGTGACATTATAGATTTAGAATTTTGATTTTAAAAGCCTATACATTTTATCCAACAATAGAAATAAAAAATAAAAAATATGTAGAAATAAAAAATATATATATATATAAAAAATGTATATATAAAATGTATACCTGTATACTGTCAAATATAAATACAGATATAAATGAGTACTTTAGCTAGCCTACTTCATTAGAATGGTTATAAATACATTTTATTGCCATTATATTTATTAATTAATAATGGACCAACACTACCAAAAATACATACCTCTTTACCTTTCTAGGTTTTTTAATCTTAAAATACATTTTATAGATGTCATCTCATTTAAACCAGGTAATTGATTGGCATTCGCTGTCAGTTGCCATATTAATTCTTTCTTCTCAAGTTTTAATGGTTCATATGGGCATCTTACATCTGGTGTAACTTGATCAATTACTTTAAACCTAAAGTTGTGCCCTTCATTTAGGTGACAATGTCTAGCAAGTGCATTGTCCAATTTAGTTTTTCTAATACTGTAAATGTGCTCATATATTCTCTCGTGTAGTTTCCTATCTGTTTTTCCTATATAAAAGGCTAAACATGTGTCACATGTTGCCATATATACAACTTGACGGCTACTACAATTGAACTTTTTTCCTATTTTATAGGTTTGTTTCCTTATCTTAAAGGTATTACCTTCTTCAACATATTTACAATAGTTGCACATATTACACTTTGTCATACCTCCATTAAATCTGATATTTTCTTTTTTACCTTGCAAAATTTCCTTAAAGTTTTGATTCCTCTTATAAACCACCTTCGGTTTATCAGGTATTAAGTCCCTAAACGCATTATCTGAAGACAAAAGATGCCAATTTTTATTTAAGATGTTCTTGATATCAAATGCATCCAGATTAAAACAAGTAATGAAGCTACAAGGGAATCCTATACTTATTACTCTCTTTGTTTGTCCTATTTGCTCGACATTTTCCATTGGCCTTAATATTGATCCTAATATTGGAGAATAAAATCCTTCCCACCGTTTATTTTTTACTTCAGTTGCTATATTAACAATGAATTCTATGGGATAGCCCCTTTGTACAAAAAATTTTTCAAGAAGTTTACATTCTTCCAAGAAATCACCATCAACCGTAATCATCCTCGCTGCCCTAACATGCTGGCCTTTTACTACTGCTTTTTTCTGGGTCAGTGGGTGACCACTAGAAAAATGAAGGAATGTGTTGGAATACGTTTCCTTCCTATATATGTTCGCTATGTATCTCTCATTTATGTAGTCTTTCTTCAAGTTAACATCTAAGTAGCTGATATTATCTTTACTAGAATTATATGTAAACTGTAGAAAATTAGTACTACAATTAAAAGAAGTCAAAATTTTATCCAACCCTTCAATATCAGTTTCAACCACCATAAAAATATCGTCCAGAAATCTCGTATAATAGGTGATTTTCTCTTTAATCCCTTCATTTTCAAAAATTGTGTGCCTTTCCCATCTTGCCATTACTAAATTCGCAATACTGGCACCGCATGGCGACCCCATAGCAACCCCGATCTTTAGATGAAAAATTTCTTTATTGAAAAGAATGTAATTATATGAAAGAACTGTATCAATCAGTTCCTCTATCAACTTTATTTCATCAACTGGTGCATCCAGGGCCCTCATCATATCACTCACCCATTCAATTGCTTTACTGTGTGGGATACAAGAATATAGATCTTTAACATCTATCGTCACTAACAGTCCTGTAGCTGAAAAATGTAAGTCATTAATAGATCTTAGAAAAGACCAAGAATCCTTTGAAATTTGTTTCTCTAGCTTAATATATTTCTGCAGTGTCTTGTCTATTACTTTAGCACATGTATTTAGCCAAATGTACTGTTTTCCCAGTCTTCTACGTGGGCAAAACTGAACGTCGCTTTAGGGACAGGGTTTATGAACATCAGTATGCCATGTCGCATAATAAGGACAACAATGCATTTGCTAAACATGTTCATTTGAATCCCGTACATAAGTTTAAGTTTTTGGTCATTGATCAATTTATTCAAGATATTAGGGGTGGTCCAGCCTCATTCAAACTGGAAGAACTAGAGTTGTTATGGCAGATTAGGCTGAATGCCTTTAATTATCCAGGTTTGAATGAGGCTTGTTCCATCTCTTGTATATTAAAATTAAGAAGTTTACAAAGATAGTTTTGTTATATTGAACTTTAATATTTTTTATATTTTTTTATTATTAAATAATTTTGTATTATTTATTCCTTGTTTGAAGACTTTTACATTTATAATTATATATTTTTTTAGGCTTAGTTATGTTTTTCTAGTTTTTACGAATTATTGAAATAATTCAGTGTAGGCTGTGTTATGTCATATATATGTTTATAATTCATAAATTTCAGTTTTGGTTGTAGGTGCTTACTATTTTTAAGTTCTTTGTTAGGACACAATTTACTTTAGATCATTTATGTAATTTTTATACTATGTGGAGTTTTTTATTGAAGCTTTGCATACATTTACGTTGTTTAAGTTAGTATATCTTTAAATGTAGATTTATTTTCCCGCACTTTTTTGTTTAAATGTTTGGGGTCTGTGTTGTTAAACTACTTTCTGATGAAGTTTGTTGGTGAACAAACGAAAAGCGCTTAAAAGTCCTTTGCATTCTTCTTGGAATTATTCCTTTTTGAACTCTGTCAGTCCTTTGTGGATTAAAACTTTTTATCCAGTTTGGAGCCGTCTTGTCAATTTTGTACTCTACCATTTTCTGGCAGAACTACAAAACCCCTTAAATGATACCTATGACACAAAATAATTATTTAAAAAACTTGACCACCTCACTACAGAACCAAACGTAATTATTGTTGGTGATTTTAACTACCCATCTGTAAGTTGGAAGACCTATACCATTGCTAATAAATATGTTCAACACTTAACCAGGTTTCATCAGTGCCAACTCACTTGAACAGTTAACAACTGCCTCCATTATGGAAGGAAATGTAGTTGATCTCATATTCACAAGCATTGTGCTGCTGTATTGTATACCTGTAGTTTCCTCATCACTAGTCGGTGGTCTTCACCATTAGAACTCCTACCAATTGTCCCACAAATCTTAATATTTTAAGGATTTCTTTAAAGCTAACATCCTGTAGCTGTTAAATGATCTGTTCCTTTTGAAAGCTTCCCTCCCCTCAAGGACCCTGTGGCAAACTCACTTGCATTTGCTGAGAGCTTTTATGCCCATTTAGGTACTATTCTGTAAAGAATTAATACACACTAAAACAAGTTCACTTACATGTAGCCACTTCCCCTACAAACTACGACCTACCAGCCATCTTCACTCTCTTCATTACCCTGTCTCATTATTTTTCTAGCTTGTTTCTACTGTCTTCTTTTTTAATACTTTAATACAAACTCTGTCATTCCCACTACATATATTACACTGTGACTACCTTCACCTAACATTTGCATAACCTCCTTCCATCACATCTTCTAATCAGTGTTCCTGTTCTTCTGCCTCCTTACCACATCCTCCAGATTCTTTCAGTAGTTTCTCTTGGTCATCTGCTCTTTGCTTCATTCAGTAGTTTTCTTACCCATTTTCTGGTTTCTGCCTCTCTGATGATTCATCCTTACACTGCACTTCTATTCCTCTCTTGTTCCATTCAGCCGTTAAGATTAATATACAATTTGCCGTCCACTCCACAGTTCCATATCTCAGGCTTCTCCAAACAAACAACTTTCCAAAAACAACTTTAATTTCTTCTCCTAAACAACCTCTCTGCTCTTCATTGCCATAACCCACAGACTTTTAACATTTACACATCTGTACCAAGCATGTCGTTTTCTGGCCATTCTTCTTACATCTAATAACTGTCATATTGCTTGTAGAGCTTCCTTTTATAATATGGTGTCTTACACTGTCCATGTACCAAGCTCATCTGTAGATCCAAGCCAAGGCCACGACCTGTGCATCCTTTCTCAGCTTCCATAGCTTTGTTTTCCAATTTACCTTTACTCATTTAATTACATTCTGGCTGTCAGTAATGTACTAATGTGCACCATGTTTAATTTTCACACATTGTCCCTTGGTTTATAAATATCTTCCACGATCTGCTCTGCCTTGTGTTTCTCAAACTACCACGTGCATGTTTCAGTCTTACCTTCTTATTTTTATGCACTCCTATTTGTACTTCCCTTCCCCCCCATCCCCATAAATGTACTGACTACCTCTGTAGAGTACCTCAGACATTCACTTATGCTCACCTCAAACATTTTATCTCCTCCCAGTCATTATCAGCATCCTTCTTTCTTCAAATATTTTCAAAACCTTGAATATCTTTCACCTTCTGTTTCTCTCCCAGTACTTCCATATTGAATATGGATGCTTTGATTGTTTTAAAGTTTGTCTTCTTCCCATTCCCATCCTCTCATATATCAACTGTCTTCATTATTGTCTTCTCAGTCTTTCCTCACTAACCTTTTCACACACCCTTCTTTCAATTCACCTTCTTATCTGTTTTCCTATCAGGTTAGTCAAACATATCTCTATTTTCCTCCACGGAATCTGCCCCTATATTAGTACTCACCATGTATCTCTGAAAGTCATGTACTCGCCATCTGCATTACCCATTTATTCTCATACATTCCTGCTTTGCCAATCTGTGCCCTCATACTCCTCCACTAAACCTATAAGGCATGTTCTTTTCTGTTTCTTCATTATGTTTTCCGTGGGTCAAATATGTAGATACAATAACCAGTGCAGAGCATGGGGAATCACAGTTGGACTTTCTCTACTGATTCTTCCATGAAGACTTTACCCATATCTATCCTACCCATAAATCAAAATTCTATTTCTGGATGTTGACAAGATTCCCACATATTTATCTCTACCATCCCATGGGGAGCAGATGAATTTTTCATTGACTTCCCTTTCTCAGGAGAACCATTACGGATTTCAGGTCATGAATCTACAGTGTCCCACCACCACCACATACACACAAAATGCTTACATATTTTATACGATCATAGGAGGTTATTAGGCTAACAGCCCCAGGGCCCTTACATGCCCAGCTAAGTTCAACCTGTTCAACCTTCTTCAACAGTACTGGCACCTCCTGGCAACTCCTCCTTTAATTTGTTCAGTGTCAATACGGATATCTGACAAAAATGCAGAAGTTAATCCCTCCTCTGCCTCTTTAGTTACCTACAGAGGACTCTATACTCTTATGTCCAGAATCTCAATAACTTTTCCATATCCTTTTTCACCTCCCTGAAAAATGTCCTACTCACCTCCACTTTTAGGCTGGGGTTTCATAATGTTCTAATGCCATTCAGTCATCATTATCTAAACTTCATCTCTCTCAAGACGTTGTACATGACCCATTCCCCCAACTGACTGCATAAAGGACCTGCAACTCCCTCCCCTACATTGCCCCTTTAGATATTACCCTAAATATCCTCCCCAAATTCCTCCTAAATCATCTTACAGAAGTTGATAAGAAACTCACCCTCACCACATGCATTCCTACTTTTCAGATAATCTGCCATATCCGGTACATCTATGACTGAAAGTACCTCAGCTAATTTGCCTCTGTCAACAAAAATGACATACTTTCATTTCCCAAATCCTCCTTATCTTTATACCCTGTCTAATCCCTTCCCCATTTTAACCTTACATATTTTCTTATAGAATTCGGCAAAATTCTCAGCCACTTCTTTTTTCATACCTCCTCTTCCTCCTTGTGCAACTATCAGGGCTTCACCTCTCATTTCTGCCTTTCATTTCTAAGGTTTCTTGATAGTACTTTGGTCTCTGTGTACCCTTGTGACCACCACATATCTCTGTTCCTGTCTAGCTCTCTTTCTATCTTTCTTCTGGTCTGCCTATTGATTTGTGGGTTTGTGACATTCACCTTAGCATATATAGCCTCATTTCCCTTTACACCTCTCCCAACCCACATGTGCCTTTGTCACTTCCTCAGTTTTCCCTCCTATACTTTTACCCTTCTTTCTCTTTTCTTTTCATTCAATCACTTTGCATCATTCCCATAATTTCTGTCCATGCTGCTTTCACATCATCCTATGCAACCATCATCTCACTTTATTGTTTAACAGTATCATCAATGACTTACTGTTCATCCATCTCCTTCAAGCACTCTCTATTTCTCTCGGTTCAAGACCTCCAATTCCATGTAATATGTTGCCAACTACTAGTTAATTACTATTCCATCTTAATTTCCCATTAGACATTTGAATGATCTACCAAGATCTCACTTTTTAGAAACATATCCACTGTGTTTTCATCTTCATTCTTTAAAGCTTTGTGTTGCCTCATCTTCCCCCTACTACCAGCATTCAAACACCATTCAGCCTGTTTTTTATTTTTTGTATGCTGTCTGCTATCAGCTTCTGACAACTATTTTTGTATTCTCTAACCTCAAGCAACCTATCCAACCTGGGGTGTAACACCACATTAAAGTCTCTTCCTAACACCATCCATCTCCTGCAGCTTCTTGAATCAAGCTCTACACATTCCAAAGAATGCTTAACCTCTCTCTTTCCTTGTATTTTGGCATAGCTCTCCATCATCTGGAGGAAGCTGTTTTGCTCAGTTTTAGTTTCACACTTCAAGGATAATGACTCCACTCGTAACACTTTAAACAGGAACGTCTTGCAATGTATTCAGTTTAGCTTGCAGAGTATGATTGACTTGAGTGAAATCAGGGTTTCTCAACACCAAACCCAGACTGTTACTTAACTACAAATAGTAGAAGTTTGAGTGTAGATGCCTAATGAACCCAAGAAATGCATAGCAGTGCATCTTTATTTAATTTACTTTTTTCCTGAGCAGTAAACTGTAACACCAGACTTTTGAATGAAGTATATTTAATTTAATGCATTTTTCTATTTTTCCTTACTTCTTTTGTCTTTCATCAGTATAGTGTAGTGTACCATTATAGCTATTGGACAAAAGAGCCAATAAATGAAGTATGCTTTGCTATTAGATCATTTCTTTAGACGTCTTCCATGTTGCTTGTTGAACAACATGTAAATTATACTTTTCAGTGGGATGGAACCTTAATATATCTTCCTGCTCTCGCAATTACATTCCTGCTGCAGCCTGGTGACAAACAGGACTTGGATGACAGACTTCCTGTCAAAGCACAAACTCTTCCATTCACTATTTCCTTCATGAAACAACACGAGCAGGTCTATTCCAAACCAAACTTTACTTAAAGTGCTTTTCGTTTGCACTGAAGCAAACTTCTTCAGAAGTGAAAACAATTACATCTGAATTAATTTAAACACAGGTAAAATGATGTGGTTAATACTCCACCCATGCAGCAACAATGTAGCTTAAAGCTGTAAACACATGAGAAAATCTTTGCTACAACAGTAAAATATTTGCTACAACATTACAACTAACGTAGCAATCGATAACACATTTATAACACAGTCTTTCAAATATCTACAAATAAAGTAAATAAAATAATTAAGTGAACTAAAATAAAAAGTATGATAGAACACATAATATATATATGCATATATAACATCTAGGTGTGTCACCATGCACTGACATTTTATATAATCAATTTATGCACCTAACATTTAAGCAAGCAACAGTGGAACATTTGTATAATACATTATTCCAAAGTTAAAAAACTTACTTTGACTTGAAAAACCTTAGAATGACAAAATACAAGCAGAAACATTTACTATAAGTTTGTAATAAACAAAGTTGAACTATACAAAGGATAAACTCTAACTTACTTCAATTTAAAATTTATATAAATATATATATATATATATATGTATATATATATATATATATATATATATATATATGTGTGTGTATCTTTATCAAAAGATTATCTTTTCAAATGATTGATATGGACTATCAACTCAAATTTTTGCTTTTCAAGACACAGCTGATGGAACACATATCGTTTAAACCAGGGACCCTATATGCATCTAATCTTATCTGACAGTCCAGTTCCAATTCTTCTAAACGAGAAAGAGTATATGAGCACCAATATGCAATTGCCAAAAAGAAGGTAGCACTTGATCTATTGCCATATAGGAAAACGCATGGCTAGGATATAAACAAACATGTTTAGCTAAAGCGCTTTCCATCTTTCCTTTGGCAATTGCATATTGGTGTTCATATACTCTTTCTCGAAGTCTGTGTTCTGTTTTCCCGACATAATACGCAGGACACAGTTTACATCTAGCAAGATAAACTATGTTTCTAGATTGGCAATTAAATTTGAATCTAATCCTAAATTTTGAGTTGTTCACTTCAAATGAACTAGATGGAACCATATATTTACAATAGCTGCAAGCCTCACATTTAAACATCCCAGTTACTCGTGGGACAGGGTTTACAGCTGATTCCAAAATGTTTTTTAAAATTCTTACCTTTCCTGAAAGTCGTGTACGGGGAATTACCTAGTTTATCTAATATAGTTAGTGACACTGAATAAATCCCAATTTTTCTTTAAAATATTGATTACCAGGTAGCTATCACAACTAAAATTTGTAATAAATTTCAAATATGGGTCGATGTCCCTAGTTAATAACCTTCTGTCATTGTTGTTAACTCCTTCATCCAGTACATTCACAGATAAGGTGATACTCTCACTGTGGACCTTGGCACTTAATATTGGAGAATACACCATGTAGATTCTTTTGGTTCTAACTTCATCTATCAAGGTATCTATTAAATCTTCTGGGTAACCACATCCCAGAAACATAGTTTTAAGCAGCTCACATTCAGCACAGAAATCGCTTAGTTATGTATTAATATATGCTGCTCTGACAAGTTGACCTTTAACAACTAAGCGCTTCTGGTGAAAAGGGTGGCAGCTAGAAAAATGCAAAAAATCATTTGAATATGTTCCTTCCTGTGGATACTAGCCTGGAAACACCGTTGAGATCTATTTTTTACTACCAAAACGTCAAGGTAGGCTATTGCCTCCATGTCAAATGATGAAGTAAAATGAAGAAAATCTGTGGTCTGATTTAAATAATCGACCAAATCAGTACTTACTTGGAGCGGACCCTTTAACAAGATGTATTATATTGGGAAAACAGAACGCAGACTTCGAGAAAGAGTATATGAGCACCAATATGCAATTGCCAAAGGAAAGATGAGAAACACTTTGGCTAAACATGTTTGTTTATATCCTAGCCATGCATTTTCCTATATGGCAGTAGATCAAGTGCTACCTTCTTTAAGGGGTGGTTCGATTCCACTTCGTTTAGAATAATTGGAACTTGCCTGGCAGATAAGATTAGATGCATATAGGGTCCCTGGTTTAAACAATATGTGTTCCATCAGCTGTGTCTTGAAAAGCAAAAATTTGAGTCGCTAGTCCATATCAATCATTTGAAAAGATAATCTTTCGATAAAGATACAGACACACACACACATATATATATATATATATATATATATATATATATATATATATATTTATATAAATTTTAAATTGAAGTAAGTTAGAGTTTATCCTTTGTATAGTTCAACTTTATTTATTACAAACGTATAGTAAATGTTGCTGCTTGTATTTTGTCATTCTAAGGTTTTTCAAGTCAAAGTAATTTATTTAACTTTGGAGTAATGTATTATACAAATGTTCCACTGTGGCTTGCTTAAATGTTAGATGCATAAATTGGTTATATAAAATGTCAGTGTATGGCGACACACCTAGATGTTATATATGCATATATATCTTACGTGTTTTATCATACTTTTTATTTTAGTTCATTTAATTATTTTATTTACTTTATTTGTAGATATTTTAAAGACTGTGTTATAAATGTGTTATCGATTGCTATGTTAGTTTTAATGTTGTAGCAAATGTTTTACTGTTGTAGCAAAGATTTTCTCATGTGTTTACAGCTTTAAGCTGCATTGTTGCTGCATGGGTGGAGTATTAACCACGTCATTTTACCTGTGTTTAAATTAATTCAGATGTAATTGTTTTCACTTCTGAAGAAGTTTGCTTCAGTGCAAACGAAAAGCGCTTTAAGTAAATTTTGGTTTGAAATAAATCTGCTCGTGTTGTTTTTTGTTTATTCAGTTTGTGTTCGTGAATTTACCGGTTATTTCCTTCATGAAGTCGAACCACAACCATCTGAAGTAATTGCTTGCCCCAATTTAAAACTAATTTTATTTTTACATTCATGGTGGGAACATTCAAGGAAAGTATCAATAAAATGTGTGGAAGATGGTAGGTCTCATCATGTGACCCCTGAGGATTGTTCTGTGTTACGAAAGAAAAGTTAGCAGAAGCACAATCATTAAAAAAATGAAATAAAAGAGAATGTTTCTATCATTATTTGTCTAACCCAAGGTTTTTCTTTGTCTAAAACCAGAAAACCTATTAAAACCTTGCACTCCACAGCTGACATTCTTAGGTCTGTGTGATATTTGAAAGAGTGTATCTGAAGGGTTTCCATGCATAAATATGAAGAGAGATTATTTGGCTCATTGTTCATCAAAAATCACATATCAAAAACGGTGAGGTGAAGAACAGAAAAAAATTAAAAACAGAAAAAAATATATTTTTTCCATTGGGGCAAGCCTCCCACACCCCCAAAACTATATATATGGCAACTCCACAGTTTCACCACATTTAAAAAAGGGGGGGAAACAAATAGTACACTGCTGGTTTGCATAATACAATACATTGTGGTAAAACTTACAGCGACATTATATTCAAGACCCTCATCCACTCAACCAGTTGTGCAGTGCAAACATAGGTAAGCCATGTCCGAAGCTGTTTAAAGTTCAATGCATCAAATTAGCATTACAACAGATGTACAACAGTGACCACACTACTGACTTTATGGATGTGACCAAACACTCAGTAATCTTCTCCTTTCCTGCTCATTGACCCCATCTTACTGTAATGGACAGTACAGCAGCAGCTCCGTAACAAATGGATGGTTTCATAGACTGACAGCCAATACAGGTTCTGAGAAGGCTGATAAAAAGTCTTCTGAAGGGTATAAAAGAAAAGTTTACGTAGCAGCCATCTTGAGTGTCCCTATAACTATGTTTTGCTGCACTAGAAAACACTATTAGCATTATCTTCGGTCTGAGTCTAACTGAAGTCTCACAATCTGCCCGCATACTTTAATTGGTAAGTTAAAAAGAACAAAACCTTCAGAAATGACATTTAAAACACACAAAACTTCACTGCAGCTGTCTATATGATTTCTACCCATGTAATCATTATATGGCAGTTAGACACTGTTGTGATAAGTTCAGATGGAAAATAACTTTCCTGCAGTATATGATCACAGACATTTGTGAATGCAGAACTGTGTATCTGTTGCAATAGATGCATGGTCAACAAAACAATCCTTAAGTGTGTTCAACACGGGATTGGATAGAGGAAATGTAAGTGTATGTATTATCAGTAGTGTCTGACTGAGTCTATCTATTTGTTTCTCTGTCTTTCTGAAAACATTGGAGGATGATGAGGCCTCAAGGCCACCAAGATCTAATACTGGCAGTCTAAATTAGAAAATGTCATTAAACTGACTCAGCATCAAACTGGAGGTCTTGCTTGTAGGGTTTATGCCTGAAAAAGATGTTTTGGATGTATCCTTGTAGAAAAAATTTCTGAGAAATAAGTACATCATCCTGATGCAAAGCCGAACAATGTCCTGCTTTAGGGATATCACAGATGTGAGGATGTCAGTGTGATGATGACAGTTCACTAGAATGCCATTTAATCAAAAATATTTCTCCAAAAATACTTTCTAGAATAGTGGAGAATCCCTTTTCTCCAGTGTTGTGTTATCTTGAAGTAGGTACATTTAAGTCTGGGGGTGCCCCTCCTCCATATGGAGGATTCAGGGGGGTTGACCCCATGCAAAAGAAGATTTCTCTGAATTGCTTTTGACAAAACATTTTCAGAGTATTTGTATTTGATGGAAGTGGTGTTATCTATTGACGTCATTCCTCTCTGACACATTGTGCAAACTATAAAACATGAATTACTGTTATGATAACCCATAAAGTTGCAACACTTAAAAGGTCAGGTATGGGGTGCTTCACAAGACCATTCAAATGTGCAAAATGTAATGAATTAAGAAAGTGATATCTGCTGCTGCAGCTGGGACATTAGTTCAATTAATTAAGTAGAATCAACTCATATCTGACACTTTACTTATAACAAAGCAACAATGGGACATGCTGAAATGGTTTGATAAAGGTAGCTGGAGAGTAACCATTTTCTGGAGAGTAACCATTTTCTGGAGAGTAATCATTTTTTATGTTGGGACTGGCTAGAGTGATCCCCAAAACATGGAGACCAAATGGCTGAAAAAAAAAACTTATATATACTAAGTGTGAGGTGGCCATTTCCTGGAATGTTCTGATTTCTCTGAAGTGTGGTGATCCCAGGGTTGGTATATAAATATACAAAAGTTGAGAAGTTTAGAAAAGATCGAAAATTCACTCTCCTCCTGCAGTCTTGCTCATTTTTTTCTGTGAGTCGTCACTCAGCAGTTTGATTGACAACATTTTAACAGGGAGCCTTGAGGACTATCAATTATTTATTTATCTTATTAATCAATCATTTATTCGTCTTATTTATCTTTCATTTATTCATTAAGTTATTATTTATTTGTTTGCTAGTTAGCTAGTTAGTTAGGTAGTTAGTCTCTCTGCCTTTTGGCATCAGAACTCTGCTTAGAAATATACATTGCATGGAACATACTGCACCATTAGATGGCAATACCCAGTACTACACTGACACCACTGATGGACTGACAGGGTGACCGCCCTTAGGTGATACTACTGCTGATTATCTCAGCTAAATACCTGTAAGTACACATTCAAAGAGAGTTACTGAAGAACAAGACTTTCCACCAATAATGTAGAAAGGGTTTAAGTCTTCAAGGTGGCTCTTCTACGTTTGAGTACCAGCTTATGTAACACTTTGTGATGGATCGTGGTGACTATATGGCATGTCTCATCATCCAAAAATATGATAACGTGACAGAGAACTTTACTGTTACTAATAGCCAATAGATTTCAGGTTGTGGGATGTTTTTGATTGTTCTTGCTCTTTCCAGTGAACCTTGCCTTGTCTTCCCTCACTTCTTGTGTAGAGTCCCGGAGGCAACACTAACCATCATACCACATTTATTTTTCATTTCTGTTTCTTTTACTGCAAGCATAGAAAAAAGATGGATATAGCGTCTAGTCTGAAGTATCTGGATGATTATGGATGCAGCCAGCATCACTTACATCAATATAACCAGGACCCTTCCCTTCGCAAAAATGGTGGCTTCATGACTAAAGTTTGATGCATTAGTGAGTGACACAGGTGAGATCACCAATGATTAAACAAACAGCGAAATAATAACAAACAAAAGTTTGTTTTGCTATTAAAGTGTTTTCTCCTGATAGCCCTCATGCACTTAACTCTGACATTATACATCTCAGTGAAAAGTGAATTCTCTGAAACACTGCAATTTGTGATTGCAAATTGGAGTGTTGATCACAAAGAACTCACAATTAAGGCTGTCATCCTAAAAGGCTGGCTCCTATCATGCATAACTAATATTAACGCCTACAAAACACTTTTCACTGACAGCCAGTAACTGTGACATAATCGTATATACTTGCAATCACAAACACACTCTCACATGCACAAATGTGCATGTACACACACACACACACACACACACACACACACACACACACACACATGAACACTTCCTCTGTCAGTATTTTCTGATCCTCAGACAAACACTTATCTAACACTGCTGGTGCATAATGATAGTCAGTTTAATTAATAAGTTACCAGCTAATGTACATAGAAAGAACCTACCACTGCCACACAGTGATGGCTTTCTACCTACCAGTTTAGTATTCCTGATGAGCTAAATAGACAGACCATTCATCTGCCAAGCATGATAGATGTAAACACCAAATGGTAAAGTGCCATTAATTGCCAAATGCCATCAAATATGCAGGAAAAACTACATCTTGCACGTACACATGATCCTAGATATTTCCTGAGTTTGCTCATCAGATTCTGAAGTTCTTCATTTCTGTGCTAAAGGCATATACTGCATCAGCTTCACTTCACATTGTTAATCAATCTCTGCTTCTACTTCATTAAAGCAGTTCATGACTCTAAAGCAAAAACAAGTTTTATTGTATTTTTTATTTTTTTGGCTACTGCATTTCCTCAAAAAAACAGAATATTGAAGCGGGATGAAAGCACTTAACATGTTTTTTACAATTGAATAAAGATGTTTTTTATATCCAGGACATCCTTTTTGGAGCTTATGGTGATTTTTTGCCCAGGAGCACTTCTTGTCGTTTATTGTTGTTTTTTTGAGTGCTTCAGACTAATAGAGGTTTTAAGGATTATTTCCTCAAAAAACAGATTCAAGAGTTTGATGAGAGATACAATTGAATATCAGTTAGCAGTAGTTTACCCAGCTCCATTGGTTTGAAGAGATAAAGCTCAGACTATGGACCATTCAACCCACAATCGATTAGCAGTTTGAGTGCCTGATAGAGTTGTGTAGTGTGGGATGATATGTATGCCTATCCTCAGGAAGGAAAAGCAGACCAGGACCATCCATTCCCATTATTCCTTGGAGGAGGGGCACTGATGCACAGGAAATCTGGGCATTTTTTCACCAAGCTGCAAACATAGTAGCACTCATGGTGTGTACACAGTGGACACAGGAGTGTGCTCTCACACAGGGAGGACATAGTGGCTCCCAAGGTCTTTTGTCTCCCAGCCAGGGAAGGGATTAGGGCCTATGAAATAAAACACCCTCATCACTGTCAAAGTACAAACCGCTGCTTTAACAGCCTGTATGATAGCCTTCCCTAACCAGTTTTCATCCTAACTGGGAAATACTCAGGGTGGAGGAAACCAATGGTCTTCATTCATAAGGGAGGCTGGATAGATGACAGACTCTG
>NC_056728.1:496842512-496875012 GCF_019279795.1 Protopterus annectens | reverse complement strand
GATCCTGTAACTGCAGAGGAGGTAACACAGCCCAAGAAATGTGAAGATAAATGTATGACTGACATGGAACTTGAACCTATTATTATGAGTCAAAAAAGAAACAAAGTATTTTAGGTAGTGCATATCTCACCCCGGAAATCTGTCAGACAGCAGACCAGAAATATTGATACAAATCCATACCATGAAAAATACAGTGAAAGTAATTTGTCATTGCTGCATGCCCAAGTCACTAAAAATAACTGAAAAGATGTAGCCTTGTTTTGAATTCACTAGTAACAGACATTGTTTTATACTTTTACACCTTATGTCACTTGTCTTGCTATATAGGGGTTAGTGGGTTACAGCTTTAATACTATAACCACATTTATTCTGTATATCATTTATCTGAGCTAATGAGCTGGGCCTTCCTGCTATCTGGATGGAGGCAAATGGACTTTAACATAAGTAGCATATACTGTTAAAATAACTCTTTAATTGGATAAAAATAAATAATGAAATCTCTTTTTCAGCTTTTTAATTACCTAATTCTTTATCCAAGAAAATAGCTGTTTTAATGTTATAAGCTGCTTCTGTTTGTTTTTTTTATTTTTCATATTTAGGGGTTGTACTTTATTGATTCTGGATGCAAACTAAATTTATCAGAAAAGTTAATCAACACATGCACAAATGTATAATACATGTCCAGTAAAGAGCAATGAAGTCCTAGACTGCCGACCAATTTCTTAACCATTGTGTCTTTTGCTTCTCATCTATGTAAACATTTATGTCTTTCTCAATATGTTGCAGACTTAGCTTATTTTCAAAAAAGTCACGAATGGCAATTCCATATGTTTGATATGCTACCACTTTAATAACATATTAGAGTTTTAATCACTGCTGTTGACAACCCCATATATAAAACATTCAGGCAAAAAAAAATCATCAGTAAGCATCCATTGAACATATTTTCTGGATCACTTATAACAAAAAGAATATAGAGTCATAAACTTACACCTGTCTCCCCAGGATATTTCTTTTAGAAACCATTACTTATTCGAACCATTATCTAACTGAGCGGATAGATTCTTTCTGAAGGTAATTCAGATCAATACCACATGACATGTTCATATATATGAACATGCTCAAGTCTGTTCTTTGAAAAGCCTCATATGAAGACCATCTGCATAGTCATGCAAGGTTAAAGCTAAGTAACGTCTGAAAAAACTGGAACACCACAAACAAGAGTAGCACCTTTCAGAGGAGTGTGTGAAAGTACTTTTATAGAGACCTGTGCTTATGCATATCTCTCAGAATACTACATTGCCCCCTTTAAGATCTGATATAGTTAATAACTTTATAGGGGTAAAACAGTATTCCCATGTCCATGTGGCAATATCCACTGGATGGGGTGGCTAATTCAGACATAAAGCACAGCCAGCCCATGAGTAGGTTCAGCATAGCTGTCAAGACCCTTCATGTATAGGTAAGATTTTTTCCTCATTCTGTGCTAATTTCAGTGTTTATCCTCTAGTTCTTGGCTTTTTAGAACATCAGACTCATTACTCTGCATGCCAGTCTCTAGTGAAGATTCAGAGATTTGGGAATGGAAACACATTCTCCACAATTTGGCATATCAACAGAATCACTGTCCCCAATTCAGAAATCAAATCCCAGTTCTTCATGAGTTAGTCTTCTTTAGTCATTTATGGTCTAGGACTGAAATGGTCAGAATCATTTTCTTAATCATTGAAATTTGAGGATTTAAGTAGTCAAAATCATTTACTTAGTCACTGAAATTCTTGGTCTCAAGTGATCAGAATCAGTAGATTATACAGAAAATTCCTTTTAATGAAATCATAAACAGGCAAAACTAAATTCAACATACAAAGGCACTTAACTTAGTGTTGCCTGTTTATGATTTCATTAAAATGCATTTTTTGTGTGACCACAGATTTGTTTATTCTTGTATTGGACCTGCCTAAATCTCGGTTTTGTGGTTACAAGTTTACTTTTTTCTGAGGTTGCTCTGTAGGGTCTATATCATGAAATTGAAATGGCTAAACATCAAATGCCATTTCATCGACCACTAAATTTCGAAGGACAATTTACATGAATGGCCAGATCATCGATTTTTTTCCTAGGGAAAAAAATCGGTTGGCCAACCACACACAACGCATCACTTCAAACATTGCAAAGTGGGGGGCTGTGCCCTCCACACACCCCTAGCTAGATATACTAACTCTGAGATCGCACTACAGTGGGGAAAAGGGCAAATTCACAGCAATGGCCAAGCAATTTTTTTCCCTAGGAAAAAAATCTGTGTTTTTGCCATTCGCATAACTTGTACTTCACTATTTAGTGGTTGATGAAACAGCGTTAGATGATTAGCCGTTTCAATTTCGTGATATAGACCCACTCTGTATACTTGTTTTGGTCAGAATCATAACCTGTTATGAATCTGAGCTAATTTTGATCATAATAATTCCTGGAATCAACTTAGGATCTCTAAGGTTAAAGGGCAACAGAATTTTCTTCATTGAGTATTCTTTCCTTTGCAAACCTATAATGCTGGAACCTTTGCAAGTGTAGTTTTAAACAATCCCACCTAATTAATTGTCTTCAGGCCATTTATGGGTCTAACATGTTTCCTTAAGAAATTCGGTGGTGTCGTACCTGTAATACAATGCAGTTCTGAGTTATTCTGCATTGTGACATGAAAGCAAAATTTCAATCAGTTTTCCGCATACCTTAAAACATTTTCCTCATACCTGTCTTGAAGGTTTATATGAGCCTTTCAATGAAAACACCAGATGCTAAATAACCTAGAGCAACACTGGACTAGTTTGTTCCATTTTCTTCAGATTGCAATTTTCTGAAATAAATAATATTCTTTTGGTAGTGGCAGTATGTTCATATAAACCGTAAACAGAGTATAATCTTCTTTAATTAATTCATAATGGTAGTTTGAAGGATGATTGCAGTCTTGCAAAATATCACGTTTAAATGCTCCATTAAAATTAGTGTGCAGTCTTTTCTAAAGGCCTGTGGGTGTAAGGTGTTTGTGTAGACATTTTCTCTTCCATGTAATATTGTGGACATTCTGTATGCATATCTTCTCAAATTCTTTATCTGCCTTTGACCACCAGACAACTTTTCGAGCAAGAGCTTTCATTTTAACAATGCCAGGATAATGTGTGAATACTTCTTCTTCTACCAGTGACTGCTGAACCACTGCAGCAGCTAAAGGTTAGCACTAGATACCACAGAGTTACTGTCTCTTTACAAGAACAGTAAGTCTGGGGTGTGAGTCATGTGATGAGGGGTAAGTCTTCATTTTGGAGTAAAAGTCTGAAGTACAGGCATCTTATTGTATGTTCCTGTATTTGGTGCTTCTACGTATTTCTCCAAACTGTTACTTAAGCAAATACTTTCTTGTGCAGCTTCTGATATGGTAACATAATTAAATGGTTATTTTACAAAAGTTGATATCTTTGAGACAGTGATACTTGGGTTTCTCAGCTCTGGTTTGGTCTTGCTGAACTGCTACTGGGTTTCATTTGGTTGTGCCATAAAGATAGGTCAGTGGTATATAGACTTCGACTCCAAGCCATCCTTTGCACACTCTGTCATCATTCTTGGGTCTTGTACCTTTCAAATGTTGACTGAAAATGCCAATAATTGTTCAATTAAACCAGACATTCCAAATTGCAAACTTGTACAATTTCACTTTTTCTTTTACTTTTCTGAATAATGTACATATTTATTTGAACTGTTACTTTTTTCAGCTTTTGATTTCAGGTGATAACTGTACAACCATTATCATCTTCTCTGAAGTTGCAGGAAAACCTCTCAGAAAATGTTGAGACCCAGATTCAATTATTTGACCTATACCTCACTGTGAGTGGTCTTGAGGACAAACCAGAATAAATATTATGTATAATAATTATTCACACCACAGGGAAGGAGGCCAGTGAAGTATACAACACATTTTATTTTTTTTAAAGGAAAAAGACAACTTTGCAGTATTGAAAAGTAAATTCCAGAGATACTTTGAGGCAAAGAAGAATTTGTCATACGTGAGGCATCTATTTTACACAAGTAATCAAGAAGTTCAGGCTGCTTATGTCACTGAATTAAAACATCAAGTCTAAAGCATTGAGTTTGGTGAATTGTCTTACCAATAAGGGGCAGAACTGTATGTGGATTTAGAAAAGATAATTTAAGAGACAAAGTATTCAGAAAAAACTGATTTAACTTTGTAAAAAGCCACAGATGTGTACCAGGTAAGCAAACTATTAGGTGTGCAATTTAAAAGCATGACATAGCAGTTAGAAGCATATAAAACTGATGCCTTGCATAGGAATAATGTGAAACAGGAGCCTGTGAATTATAAAAATAATAAAATAATAAAAGCAACCAACGGTGCAGGGTCATAATGCCCGCCACACATTTCGACCAGCTACTTCACAGGCAGGGGCTAATGGTGGAGGTGTCTCTACATCAAAAATAAATATACTTCAAGGCTGGTCAAACAGGACAATGCACTTGAGCTGCTCCATGTTCAAATCATCATAGGTAAAATCCAGTACCACTTCCTTGCAACCTATCGGTCCCCCTCTATGAACCAGGAAACCCATACCTTGTATTTAAACTTAATAGAAACACTAACCCTCCAACCCAATACCATATTCATGGGTGACTTTAATGACTCCACTATTAACTGGGAATGGTATATGACATCAAACGTACATGCACAGAGATTCCTGGATTTTGTAAACACAATCCTATATGACATCAAACGTACATGCACAGAGATTCCTGGATTTTGTAAACACAATGCTATATACCATGAAACGTACATGCACAGAGATTCCTGGATTTTGTAAACACAAACTCCCTGAACCAGATAGTCAATACACCAACCAAGGGGTGCAACCATACTGGATCTGGTCCTCACTAATATGGATCACCCCTAATGTAATGTCTTCCTGGTAAGATCAGATCACAAAAAGGTCCTCAAAATGAATAAAAATGAAGAGGACCCAGGCTAAACTCCTGCTATTCAGAGAATATCTAAGAACCCCCTCCTGCTAAACCCCCTGCCTGTAAAAAGAACAAGGCAACTTTCTGCAGAAACTGTTACAGAAACCCTGTACAAGCATGTTAATAGGCAGCTGTACAAGCATGTTAGCAGCTGGATAGAGCAGCTGTATCCATGACCTCCAAAGTAAGGAACTAACTCAGAAAAATCAAACAGATGTATAACAGGAATGAAAAACATGAGATGTATAACAGGGAAGCAGGAATCCCCAGCAACATTAAGCACTAAAAACCTAAACAATAAACTAAATAAACACTTAAAAAGACAAAACACCAACGCCAAAAGCTAAAGTTCTTAGGAGCTAATTTGAGGTAAGTTTGGCCCCAGGCAAAGGACCACAAAGCCACACACAGCTGTGTCCACAATCTCAAAGGCAATGTACAATTCTATTCTGAGCCAGAAGACAATGGACACCTATTCTGAGCCAAGACATAATTCAGCAAACCTCCTACTTGATCCTCAACCTCCCAGCCCTCATCCTATCCTCCTCAACCTTCCTCAACTAATATCAACTAAACCCCCCTACGCAACTAGGAACTAAAACAACAAACTCTCAACAACAAACACCACTGCAATGGCAGCCCAGACAATATCCCAGGATGCTCTAAATAGCATGAAACCATGACCATCAGGGCTTTGGAAATTACTATTTAACAGGCCTCCAAACAGGCTTCATGCCTCAATCCAAGAGAAAACAAAGTCATCCTCTGCACAAAGGTACAGACCCTACACACCCTGAAACTACAGAACCATGTAGTACTAGTCTTATATGTAAAGAAATGGATGGGAGATGATCAATAGAGAGAGATGAAGAGAAGAGATAAACCTCCAGACACCAGACACTTTTAGTTTGGTTTTGTAAAGAGCAGATCATGCCTATCAACCAGGTGGGCTTCTTGAAGAAGTCAAAATGGGCAATGAATGATCAATCATTCACACCTGCCTACCTGACCTGGCCAAGGCATTTGGACACAATACCCCACTCAAACATTGAAACTCAAACAAAAGAGGGTACAAACCCGTATGTCACCCAGTGGATAGCCAACTGGCTCACAGATAGGACCCAGGAAGTTAGAATCAGGGACTCCATTTCTACAAAGAGGCCAGTCACAAGTGGAGTCTCTCAGGGATCACTCCTTGGACTGCTC
Organism: Protopterus annectens; assembly: GCF_019279795.1. Classification (NCBI taxonomy): domain Eukaryota; kingdom Metazoa; phylum Chordata; order Ceratodontiformes; family Protopteridae; genus Protopterus; species Protopterus annectens. The sequence continues at coordinate 496,868,784 of NC_056728.1, read as the reverse complement.
CTTTTTGGCATTTACTTCTCAGAAGTCAAGGCCAATGTCAGTAGTCTCTGGCTGACTAAATTTGCAGATGATTGCAAATTAGGAGCTGTCATTGAATCTCACACTGACACAAATGTTCTCCAGGAGGGACTGACATAGACAAACAACTGGTGTCAAAGTCATGGACTAAAACTAAATGCCAAGAAATGCATAAAAGAATCCTTTGGGAAGAAATCCATCCCTGATAACTATTATATTGACAACACACCCCTTAGAGTTGGCCCAGTAGTCAGGGACTTAAGGACACACATAGATAGTAATCTAGCCTCTGATCATCACGTGTCTACAGTGGTGAGGAAATCATTCTATGTTGCATAACTTATAAACAAAGATATAGCATTTAAGTCCAAGGAAGTCATTGCATTTGGCATTCATTAGACCTATCATTGAGTACAATGCCCCCTTTGGTATGTTCCTAACCAGGCATATCCAACAACTGGAATGTCCACAGAGGTTCCTCACTAAACGAATACAGGGCATAAGTAATATGTCCTGTGCAGACTACCTCAAGGCCCTATCCATGTATTCTGTCTCCTACAGGCTTTTGAGGAGAAATCAATGCCTGCCATACAGGGCATTGTCAGACCTCACTTTGATGGACCTCCTGCATAACCACAAAACAAAGAGTACCAGAATTACACATTCTAAAAACATAAACCTTGCCTGTGATGTAAATAGGGCCTGCTGGAGAGATACGTATGTATCCCAGAGACTACCCCATCTATGGAACAGGCTCCACATCCATGTGAAGCAGAGTTCGTCCCTAATCCAATTCAAGTGCAACTTGGACAACTGGATGGGAAGCTGGAAATGCATCCCTGGTTTGGCACCTATGTCGCTGATGCAAACAGGTAACCCATAAATGGTTCATCTTCCTGGCCCATGTTTACACTTATCAAGGGTATCAGAACTCATCAGAGATTAGAGATATGTGGCTAAGCTTAAAAAGGCCCTTGTGGTCGTTAGCCTAGTAAATACCTATGAACCTATTGCCTGGCAAGCAAAATGGCATCAGTTAACAAAGGACCAGACAGAAATCACACAATCAAGTAAAAAAATCCCAAAGGCAGTCAACAAATGTAAAAACAGCTTGAAGAATGAATGTAGACTGTATAAAGTACTCAAAAGGTGCAAGCACCACTTTAATACATAAAACAATAAAAACTGGTTAGCACTTTCGTTTCACAATGTGTAAAACTTCATCAGACAAACAAAGTTCACAAATGTCACTTCCTTTATGCTTTACCATCCATTCTCATTGGTTGCCACACATTGATGCTGAATTTAAAATAGCTCACACATTAACTAATCGAGTGTTGTAAGGGAACCACTACACAATAAATCTATACACTTACTTCACATTAAAAAAACAGACACAACGAGTTGCTAAAATGTTACATGCACTAATGCATAATTAAATTACTCTTTAAAAACAAGCTGTATAAGTAAAAACTTATTTTAACTTTCTCCTAATTATTGCTTACACTTTTATATGATCTATTTATGACCTATTTATTTTTCATGTGTGTGTGTGTGTGTGTGTGTGTGTGTGTGTGTGTGTGTGTGTGTGTATATATATATATATATATATATATATATATATATATATATATATATATCCCCATTACTATGTGTTCACTTGGACTTTTTTCCTTTCCAGTGCTTTTAACTTCAAAATGAAGGAGATGGAGCTTCTCTCATTTATACCTGGCCAGCTGTCAGCCTGTATGTGAATTTGCCATTTAAGTTCAGTGATTTCTAACATCAGTGCCCATGGTTTATTGTCGTCAATAACAACATGATCTATGGCCATGTAATGGAAAACATGCCCTTCATTGTTGGTGATGTTCTTTGCTAGGGCATTATTTGTGTTATGTTTTTTAATGGCATACTCATGCTCATATATTCTCTGAGAGAACCTTCTCTCCATCGTTCCTATATAGAAACACGGGCAGGATTTACATGAGGCCAGGTATACTACTGCTTTAGATGTGCAAATGTATCTGTTTCTAAGATAATATGTGTTATTCCTAACAGTAAATCTATTCGACACTTGAATTTTATTACACCATGTGCAGGCTCCACACTTAACCATTCCTTGTTTGCATTTTATTTCTCCTCTCCATTTTGTCCTCAGTAAATCCTTAAAACTTGGCCCCTTTCTGTATACAATTCTTAGATTTTCCCCTATTCTCTGTCATATTTGAATCCTCTAATAGGATGGGCCAGTTCTTTTCAAAAATGTTCCTTAACATGGCAGTGTCCTGGTTGAAAGTCAAAACCAAGGCTTTTGAAAATTCAGATGTTACTCCTTCTTTTTCATTTTCCAATTGACTCTGAGTCCTGTTCTCACTGCATATTATCTCATGTGGCTGATTTACAAACTACTCAGGGGTGCTACAGTGGCTTAAAATAGGTTGAAAATGGCCATTTAATTTTTTATAGTAACCTCTGAGATTAATTTGTCCACAAGATCAGAGGGATAGGCCCTACTAAGAAACATAGACCACAAGGTGTTAACCTCTTCAATAAAGTTATTGTGAGTGGAGACCATCCGGGCCACTCTGACAAGTTGTCCCTTCACAACCGACCTCTTTTGATGGTAAGGGTGCAAACTGCTGAAGTGCAAACAGGAATTGGAGTATGTCACTTTCCTATGAATCTTAGCGATATATCTGGTGTTAGTGGTATCTTTAAGAAGGCAACTGTCAAGGTAATGGATGGAATGGGTGCTATAATCAAAGGTAAACTGCAAGAAAGCTGTAGTCTCACTGATATAATTCAAAAAGCTTTCCAACTCTATAAATGGCCCTTTACATACCACACAGATGTCATCCTGGAATTGCTGATAAAGCTTAATATGGGGGTAAAAGGTAAATGAAAACACAAATTGTCTCTCCAAGTAAGCCATGACAACATTTGCAAAGGCTCCACCACATGGTGAGCCCATGGCTACACCCTTACACTGTAAATAAAAGTTGTTGTCAAAGGAGATGTAGTTGTTAATGAGAACTAACTCTAGAAGTTCCATGACAAGCCTACTAGTCTCATGAGCCACTTTATGTTTTAACAGCATCTCACTAACCCAATCCAGACCTACGTCTTGTGGGATGACCGTATAAAGGTCTTTGACATCTATGGTAACTAGGATGTCATTGGCATCATAAGAAATTGTAGTCATTGTGGTTTCAGACACAAAAATGAATATTACAGATTTAAGAATTTAGCCTCTAGATTAACAGGAGGCAAAAAACACTTGCCAGAGTATGTTTAGCTTGAGTCTACCCAGGGAAACTGTGTTCCTTATTAAAATTAATTGATGCAGTGTGGCTAATATCCATGTGCACCCTTTGCAGACATTGCATAGTATATGTGCCTTTGAATTGCTGTACTAAGTAGCATCCCTCCTTGCCAAAATGTCCATGATGCACAGGGACCTAATTAGTACAGATTGCACCCACAATGGTGCCCCTCATGTGTATGTCAATGTGCAGCTGAGCAACAAAGGATTTCCTTGCTACTGAGCCATGCAGCTAAATTTTTAAGAGTCATTTTATGTCTGGGTACAATTCAAGACCATGGAAGACAGCCATGTACACAAATGTTTATGAATACTGCCACAGGACTTATGTTTAAAGGTGATAAAGTGATTATTCCTACTCAGTTATGTAATCAGATGTTGCTGAGTTGCACAAATCACACTTTGGTATGACAAAATACAAAGAAATAGTTTGTGAAATAATGTACTGCCCTAGTATGCCTGTACAGCTCAAGCGGTTTAGACCATATGATAGGTTTAGGAATCAAAACCATGACTGCAAGTTAATGCCACATGAAGTTCCTCCTCTGCCACACCTGAAGTGAGGTGTGGATTTGTTCGGGTTCCTATTACTTGATCGAACGTTTAGGTTAGCGAATACCTAAACGTCGATCTGGTAATAGCGAAAGCAAAAAAACGCGAATGGCCGATTTAACACAGGGAAAGAATTCCCTTGGCCATTATGCGGATTTTGCCCCTTTCCCCACTGTAGAGCAATCTCAGAGTTGGTATATTTAGTTACGGGGATTTGGGGGGCAAAGCTCCCCGCTTTATTTTGGTTACTTTTTTTTTTTTTGTGGCCAAGGGAATTCATTCCCTACATTAAATTGGCCGTTCGCTGTTTTAATTTTTCGATATTACCAGGTCAATGTTTAGGTATTCGCTAACCTAAACTTTCGATCGGTTAATATGGATGTGATTTGTTCCAGGGTAACAATCTCAACTTCTTGTTGCATGTCAGCTAATATTTTTTCAGCTATGAGATATTATAACACAGTCATTAGTTGTGCTGAAATCTGTATTTTTCAGACATGATATACCTGAAGAATTAGTCTGTTAATCGTCCACAATTTTCCTGCTAAGAATTTTAGTCTTTTGCCAAAGGACGTTAATTTGCACATATAACTGTATTCACAATTAAACAGTAACACAGAGTTGCAAAACAGTGAAAACATACTGAAAACATTGGATTAGTCTGATCAAGCTGACTGTTGTCTTTGTTAGAATACAGAAACACACTTCTCCAGTCTGTGGGACTTTGACCATCACAACTGTTAATGAGGCTATGGTTAAGGTCTAAGTTACCTCCATCATTTTCTTTGAAAAGTAAACAACCAGCACTGGACTTACTACAGAAAAAGTAGATGAAGTAAAAAAGTGGTCGGTCATATGACAAAATAGCCAAAAATCTTTATCTTCTGAGGAATGGAGAGTGGGAGATAATGATTTTGAAGGCAAGAAGAGAGAGAAATAGATTTGGATCAAATTCTGAGTCATAAACTACAGCTACAAGCTACCATGGTTACTAGAATGTGCCATGATTTATATACACAGAGGAGATAATATGCAACTCAATAGAAAAAACAAATCACAGTCAATTGTCAAAGTTGCCAGAAATGGATACAGGCAGATCTTAAGTTGGCAATTATTAGGACTTACCAGAGGTTGTCCTGAAGTTTTCTCCAGAGGTATTGATCTCAGATGCTGAAACTTGTTCTAAAATCAAAGACTTTGCCAGTACTACCTAAGTGAAGAGACATTACTGTTGCTCATTACTTAAACTATTTACTTAACAGAGTAGGCTGTGGTTACAATTTGGCTCTCAGAAAACAGCCTTGTTAAAGACTTTGCATCTATTTTTGTGGATTACTTAAAACTGTATAGTTCATCAGATAAGGCGTTGAAACTAGCATTGGTTGAAACTTTCTCATAGTAAATAAGAATGTCATTTGGTCGTGATAAATGTTCAGAAGCAACATTTAAAATAGGAAAGTTGCAGCACCAAGAAAATATCTGTCTGGGACAGGAAAGGGATATAAAGAACTTGCGCAGGAAGGAGTATATAAATATTTTAGAAGTGACGAATGATCAAATGTGAAGAAAACACATTAAGGAGCACTTCAGAAGACTAAAACTAATATTGGAAACAGCCTTGACATCTAGAAATAAAGTCCAAGCTATAAACCAATTTGTTCTTCCTGTTCTAACTTACAGTTTTGGAGTGAGTCACTCTCCCCAAAAGGTATCGGATCAGTTGGTCAGGAAGACAACAACAAATGCATCACACTTATCAAATGATATGTAAAAATCAGTATATACCAAGATTATATATTCCTCGCTCTGAAAGAGGCATGGGCCTCCTCAAAACTGATTACATGTGTAGATCTGTAATTGTAGGACTGCATACATACCCGTTGACCTCACCAAATCCAAATATAGTGAAAGTTGACATCTTATCTTAGTCTTGCAGAAGCATTTCTGTGTAAAGTGAGAATGGATAACAAACCAGAAAAAGACAGGAACTGAATGTGACAAAAAAAAAAAATTAAAGAAGTAATATAAGCAAAATGATCAGATGAGAAGGGAAGAAAATTAGAAAATCCATAAATATAGTAGCAAGTGCAGAGATCCCTTGGACCAGCTTCATGTTAACCAAGATTTGACTCATGAATGGTTAATGATAGGTGAATCAAATTCAAAAAGACAAAAGGTTAATAATGGCAGCCCAGGATAGTGGACTATGTAAACATTGGTTTATAAAGTCCATTGAACATGCGGGAGAAGCAAACAAATGCAGGTTCTGTAAAGAAGAACTGAAAACAGTCGATCATCTTGTTGCAGGGTGTGATACACTCATGGCAGAAGGTCTGTGTACTGAAAGGAATAATAATATGGCAAGACTGTTGCACTGGGGATTTTGCAAACACTACAATTTAGAAGTAGCTGAGAAGCATTGTAAACATAAACCACAAAGCATTATACAGAATGATGAAGTGCACATCACAGGGAATCACCCATTACAAACAGTTCAAAAAATAGATGCAAAAAAACAAATATAATAGTCAATGAAAAAAAGACAACAGTGGTATTGATCATTGATATTGGTACACCCACTGACTACAGTGTCTTACATAAGGAGAGAGACGCAGTCGTAACATACCAGGATCTGCAGGCAGCAATGGGACTACAGTGTCTTACATAAGGAGAGAGACACAGTCGTAACATAACAGGATCTGCAGGCAGCAATGGGACTACAGTGTCTTACATAAGGAGAGAGACACAGTCGTAACATACCAGGATCTGCAGGCAGGAATGGGACTACAGTGTCTTACATAAGGAGAGAGACGCAGTCATAACATACCAGGATCTGCAGGCAGGAATGGGACTACAGTGCCTTACATAAGGAGAGAGACGCAGTCGTAACATACCAGGATCTGCAGGCAGCAATGGGACTACAGTGTCTTACATAAGGAGAGAGACACAGTCGTAACATACCAGGATCTGCAGGCAGGAATGGGACTACAGTGTCTTACATAAGGAAAGAGATGCTGTCATAACATACCAGGATCTGCAGGCAGGAATGGGACTACAGTGTCTTACATAAGGAGAGAGAAGCAGTTGTAACATACCAGGATCTGCAGACAGGAATGGGACTACAGTGTCATACATAAGGAGAGAGACGCAGTCGTAACATACCAGGATCTGCAGGCAAGAATGGAACTACAGTGCCTTACATAAGGAGAAAGACGCAGTCGTAACATACCAGGATCTGCAGGTAGGAATGGGACTACAGTGCCTTACATAAGGAGAGAGATGCAGTCGTAACATACCAGGATCTGCAGGCAGGAATGGGACTACAGTGCCTTACATAAGGAGAGAGATGCAGTCGTAACATACCAGGATCTGCAGGCAGGAATGAGAGCAGTGTTAATGAAAGGTACCCAGACACTTCCAATAGTAGTAGGAACAGCAGGTCTAATAAAAATTATAGTTAATGAAAGGTACCCAGACACTTCCAATAGTAGAAGGAACAGCAGGTCTATTAAAAATTATAGTCCTATTCAGATATGCTAGTAATACATGTAACTCCTTAAGAATTACAAAAGGAGCCAATTCTGGGCACATTGTGGTGCTGCCAAAAGCACTTTTGGCTAATACCAAAGACTGAAACAGTACTAATTTCATGAACTTTAATCATATCCTGACTTAGGAATGGGGTCCATTCCTGTCATGTTATTAGAAACCCAAAAGACTTGAATAAACTAAACCAATACAGCAACATGCACCCACTCCAAACTACCAGTAATGACACATTATACAATCAATTATTTTATTTATTTATTTTATTTATTTTACATTTGTTAACCGGGGTTGTCTGAGCCGAAAAGGTCCTTTTTCAGTAGAGGCTCTGGGAGAAAAGCTCCACATAGAAAAATTACAGATACATTTAGATATTTAGACATGATCAGTATACACACTGTTAGAAAAATGTGTATTTGAATATATGAGAAATGTTAGTTTAAAAACAAAGTAGTATATAATGCATTTTATTCTATTAATCATATAACAGAAAGGATTAATTCATGTGTAAATGTAGGTAGTTTTGAAACTGCAGTGTGGCTTGAAGCAAACTGACCTCCGACCCTGGCAAACGCTAGCTTAGCAAGTTTTAATGTTTATGCTTTTCACAAGTGATTATCTGCTGGGTCAGGAAATTAAATATGTGAAATAATGAAATCTTCTGCTCTTTCCTGCTGGGATGATTTGGCCTTGTATATGTGTTACTAAGATAGCATGCAGCTGGTGGGAAAGTGTTACAGTGAACAAAGATGTGTATTAGAAGATTGAATCCACCATTTTATTCGAACTGATGTAAAACCTTGAAGAAGTAACTTTACAGAAACCATTATGTCTGACCAGGTGGATAGCAAGGCCGTATTATGACCAGAGGAAAACTTTTTCAAAATATACAGCATCAGCAGTTTTTATGAATAGAGGACTGTAAGCTAAAGTCATGTAGATGCCCTGTGACATACCACATCAGTAAGGTGGGCACAGCTTGAATGTAAAAGACTATATAAAATTGTGTGCTTCCTGTTTCATGTTAGACAAAATTCTGTACTTGTACGTTTTTTGCCTCCTGGTGTACACTAGTAAACTTTTGAACCTGAACCTCCTGTGTATTGAATTCTTGATTTTATTTAACAGTTTGGTCCTTCTTAGCCGGAAATCCCTCAGACAGCTGCAGATCAGAGTCTACCGGTGGTCGAATACTGCGCAGGAGAAGTTACCGAAACGGTTCTTCTTGGGTGAAAAGACCTCCAACTGAATTGTCGTTTAAAGAGGCTGGCTACTTTCTGATCTGTGGCCGAAGAGCGGATCCTGGACGACTCAATACCGGAGGCTCAGGTAAGAAGATTTTGCCTTTTTTCTGTTTTAGATCAGGGACTAGGTTACAGTAAATATTGTTGTCAAGATTTGTTATGCAGATTAGGGACAAAAGGAAGTACTGTATATTTGGTCATAGATCAGGGTAACAGAATAAGGTAGGCAATTATTCTAGGTAAACTGTGAAAAGGTACTGAAAACTTGATATCACATGATAAAAAGGGTTACGTAACATTTTCTTTTACCATGGGAAATCAGTGCACTAAAACATCGCGAGATCCGCCCCTAACCGAAGACACAAAATACATGCAATCACAACGTTCCGATAACGTTAGGTATTATACGAAATGGGTTAACAGATATGAATTTGATGGTAAACGAGATAAAACTTCACTAGTTAAACTCCTTAAGCAACTTAAATCCGATGCGGGAGGTCAGGCAAAAAAGCAACGCCAATTAGGCATTCCTCAGGCACACAGGTGGATTGAGGAAGCAAATCATAGAGAACAGAAGATTAAAAATGCAAAAACATTATTCTTAGACAAAGAAGATAATAACTTAGTAATAGCAACAGCTCCTCCTCCTCCCTTGCCCCCTCCTTTACCCTTTTCAGGATATGAAGCGAGTGGACAGGCTTGTCCGCCTCTGCGTTATCCTGAAGTCTCAGCAAGACCACAACCGTTTATTAGAGATCCTATTGAAACTAGGTCCCGGACACGTAAAATACGTAGGGACGCAGAATCATATCAAATAGAGAGAAACCTACAGGATGAGAGTGAGGAAGAAATATGCCCACTTATAGAGGTCCCAAATCCTCAGGCAGGACAGGAAGGGCAAAACCCAACACTCTTAGTATATAGACCATGGACACCGGAGGATATTCGGAAAGCTACTAAGGAAATCCCCCATCCAAAAGTAAATTTTATGAAATTTTTAGAAGACCTACAAGGTATGAGGTTGAATTACCACTTGAATGGGGAAGAAGTAGAGAAAGTAGTGAGACAAATTATAGGTCCAGATTGGCACATGATCTGTGGCACCTGGAATCCTCGTAATGTAGAGCTTAAACCACTCCCACATAGTGACGCAGAATTAGACAACAGAGTGAAAGGTCTTACAGACCGAATCTCTGAGAAATGGAAACCTAGAGCAGACTGGACTTGCATTAATCAATGCATACAACAGGAAAATGAGACAATAGACAGGTACTATGCTAGATTATTAGAATGTTTTAATAATCATAGCGGTATGTCGGTTCCTGAGAACCAAATGAATGATTCCCCGTATGAACAACAATTAAAAAATGCATTTTTGAAAGGTTGCATTGCACCTATTAGTAGCTTCATTATGAAGCATATGATAGATCATCGAACAGGAAGGCTACAAGCCTTACTTGAATATGCTAGACATGCTGAAAGACATTTTAATAGTAAAAAGAAAAAGAAGGCGCAAGTCTTCACTGCTGAAGACGGAGCTGAAGTATTTGTGTTACAATCCGGTAAAAAGGGCAAGAAGAATGCCCGGGGAAATAAACAGTCTGACAAACGATCAGAAGATTTTGAAGAGAGGAAAAAGAAAGGTGAATGTTTTAAGTGTGGGAAAAAGGGACATCTAGCAAGGGATTGTAAACAAAACAAAAAGGTAATTACAGAAGATAAGGGAGATGAGGACTGACTATATGATAGTGAAGATACATCATGCAAAAGTCAGAAATCATCAGGAGAAATAAATAAACAGAAAACAAATGTAAATGTGATAGAAGGGATAGAGGAAGTGCAAGTAGATATGGAGGATGAAGAAAGTGAAATCTTGGATCTAACATTATTGAGCTTAGAGCTCTACTTAGCAGATACGAAACCGGAAGTTACACTTCTGGTGGAGGGAAGGGAAGTCAAATTCTTGTGTGACTCAGGAGCGTCGCGGACCCTGATACACCCCTCCAAGTTACCAGAACATTCTGAATCACCTGATTATATGCTAGTGAAAGCCGCGAATGGACAGCTATACAGGGAACTACTTTCCCACGATATAGCAATAACTGACCCTGTTTCAGGTATGACCCAAAGAAGTAAAATTGTTGTTTCTGCAAAGTGTCCAGTGAACCTATTGGGCAGGGACCTTATGCAGATATTTGGCATAGCAGTAGTTCCAACTGTACAAGGTATGGAGGCACAGAGACAAATGGATACTTTTGTAGTGCGATCGGAGGGTGAAACTTTTTACTGGTACAGCCAGGACCTAGTCACGACTGGTCTAGGGGCAGTTACCGAGGAACTGATGAACGTAGCCATCAGTAAAGCCCCCTCCCTCGACACGGATCAACAGCATTTGTTACACTGTACTCTATACTACTGTACTACACCAGGACCTGATAGAGAGTATGAGCAGGAATTGTTCAGAAATCGTGCAACTAGATTGGTTTTACGTACTTTGTACTGGGATACTGAAGGGAACAGTGTAGTTAGCTGTTCATTACCTCAAGAATTCCTTGCATTATACAGATCAAATTGATTACCGCATGTCAGCTTGACCAAGAACAAAAATGTAAAATGGGCAGACTTAGGAGAAAAGGTGACAAGATGGGAGAAACAGACTGACTTAGAACTGTCAGAACAAGGGATACAGAGACAGAAACTGAATTGGTTGACACAGACACATCCAGCTGTACACTTGCGATCTAGCGAGGACAGCTGATTAGCATTTTTATTAGAAGAAGAAGAAAAAGCCTTATGTGAAATTCCAACGACTCTTTGGTCAACAGGCAAGTCAGATGTAGGACTTATTCGAACAGCAGGACCAGTTGTAATTACACCAAAATCAGCATTTAGACCACAGAAAAGACAATACCCTTTAAGAAAAGATGCAGGAATAGGAATCAAGCCTATAATAGCAGCATTACTCAAAGAAGGAGTACTGGTAGAATCTCCTGATTCACCATGTAACACACTCCTATTTCCTGTTAAAAAAGCAAACGGGGAATAGTGGATGGTTCAAGATTTACAAGCTGTGCATAATGCAGTAATACCTAGAGCACCTACGGTGCCAGACCCACATACTTTATTAAATGATTTAAAACCGCAGCAAAAGTATTTCTCTGTGGTAGATATCAGCAATGCTTTCTTCTCGATACCTATACATCCTGATAGTCAATATTGGTTTGCATTTACATTTCAGGGTAAAAGGTATACTTATAGGTTCATAGGTTCATAGGTTCATACTAGGCTATCTGCCCTAGGGCATTTATAAGCCTAGCCAGAGTGTGTGTGGCTTTCACCACCCCTTAGGATGAGAATACTATACCCATTAGTTTGCTGTGCCTCTGTCCAGCAGTGATACAGAGATGATTCCGGGGGTAAACCTACGATCTCCCATCCACTCGTCAAGATTTCTCTTGAACAGAGTCAGTGAGGGTCTCTGCCTCACATGGACTTGGATTCTGTTCCATAGTGTAGGGAGTCTCTGGGTGATGAATCTGTCCCTCCAGCACATCCTATTTATATCCGTGTTGAGGTTTAAGTCTCTTGCTCTCGTGGCTCTGGTGGATTTGGATTTTTTGAGGTGGAGCATGTCCATTAATTCCGGGTTGGACATGGCCTTGTATGTCAGGCACAGATCACCTCTGAGCAGACGGTATGCGACTGAATAGAGCTGGAGTTTCTTCAGTCGGGCAGCGTATGACATATGTTCGAGTCCCTTTATCCTTTTGGTGAGGAACTTTTGGGGTCTTTCCAACTGCTGCAGGTGTCGGGTAAGGTACATTCCGAATGGGGCGTTGTACTCAGTCATTGGTCTGATAAGTGAAGAGTACAGGGGTACAATGACCTCTTCTGATCTGGATGTGAATCCCTTCATGATCAGGTGGGCAATGTAGAAGGTCTTCCTAACCACTTTGGCAATGTGAGTGTCAAAAGAGAGGTTACTGTCAACTTGGGTCCCCAGGTCCCTGATAACTTCTTCCGTGTTTAATGGATTACCACCTATGTGGTAATTAGGGTTACCTTGTTTTTCCCAAAGGGTATGACTATACATTTTTTGGCATTTAGCTTAAGGCCATGGCTCTGGCACCAGTTATCCATTTCTATGAGACCTCTCTGGAGGATGTCTGTGTCTGATGGAGTGTCAATTATGGTGCCCAGTTTGCAGTCATCTGCAAATTTTGTCAGCCACAATCCCCCTATGTTTGCCTGCACTTCAGAAAAATAAATGCCGAACAAGAGGGGGCCCAGGACTGAGCCCTGTGGGACACCACTCGTGACCGGCTTAGAGTCTGACATGGTACCAGCAACTCTAACCTTGTGGGTTCTGTCCTTGAGCCAGTTTGCAACCCATCTTGTGACATATGGGTTTACATCTAAGCTGGTGAGCTTTTCTGTGATGCCCGAGTGGGGTATTGTGTCGAACGCTTTTGCTAGGTCAAGGTAGGCTGTGTGAACTGCCTTACCCTCATCAATGGCCTTAGTGACTATTTTGAAAAAGTTGACCAAGTTCAAGAGGCAGGATCTGCCCTTGACAAAGCCAAATTGGGTAGGATCCAGTGTCTGTAGGTCCCCAATGTCTTTATTTATGAGTTCCATTATGATCCTCTCCATAGCCTTGCAGACAAGGCTCATCAAGCTTATGGGGCGGTAATTTCCAGGGTCCGTAGAAGCACCGCCTTTGTGGAGTGGGACCACAGTTGCCGTATGCCATTCTTTGGGTATGTATCCTGTAGTAAGGCTAAGATTAAACAGCAGCCTTATGTGTGGGTTTAGTTCCTCATTGAGTTCGTGTAGCACACAGCCGGGGACACCATCCAGTCCCATTGAAGCTGTGTTTTTTGCTTTAGAGAGAGCAGCTCTCACCTGGGCATCTGAGATGTTTGGGAGGCTAGACTCTGGTGGGATAGATATGTCTCCTTTTGGGGGGAGGGAGGGGAGAAATTTGCACTGAACCTGTCTGTCAGTATGTTGGCAATGTCTGTGGGTTCAGTGATTTTTGTATCATTTTGGACTAATTCTGAGCATATCTGGGAGTTTCCACCCAGGTTTCTAACATAGCTAAAGAAGGCCTTATGATTGTCTTTTGTGTCTTTAGCGATTACCACAGGGATATTGTGAAAGTCCAACAATATTTGCACAAGAAATGTCTAGCAACCTGGCAGGGTTTACCCCACTGGGAGGTAGTCAAATTCTACTTTACGTAGATGACATCCTGCTAGCAGCCCCCACCCAGCAACAATGCAGGGAGGATACTGTAGCGTTATTGAAATTTTTAGTGGAACAAGGACACAAAGTAAACAAAAATAAGTTACAACTTTGAAAAAAGCAAGTTAGATACCTAGGATATGTATATCCAATGAGGGTAGAATATTAGATGAGGAAAGAAAAACAGCAATCTTGCAAGCACCCAAACCAGCAACCAAGAAGGAAATTATGTCTTTCTTGGGTACAACTAATTTCTGTTGGAGTTGGATACCAAATTATGCTTTGGAATCTGCTCCACTAACTGACTTAATATATAAGACACCAATGGCAGCACAGGATATTTTACAATGGACACCTGAAGCAGAAATGGCTTTCTGCAGGTTGAAGCAGTTGCTAGCTTCTTCATTAGTTTTAGGACTCCCAAATTATCACAAACGGTTCTTTCAGACCATAGATTGCAAGCAAGGATATATGACGTCAGTGTTGATGCAACAACATGGGGACAAGCAACGCCCCATAGCCTATTATTCATCACAGTTAGACCCAGTGGCGCGATCTTTGCCTCAGTGTGTACAAGCAGTAGTTGCAGCTGCAATGGCAGTACAGGCTTCAGCCTCAGTGGTGTTATTCCACCCTCTCACATTGAGAGTGCCTCATGCAGTCGCAATAATTTTACTGCAAGAAAAAGTAGCATACCTCTCTCCTGCTAGACATCTTTCATATATGACTATACTGCTAAGCCAACCTCATATGACAATTGAATGATGTACGACATTAAATCCATCAACATTACTTCCAACTCCTGTGGATGGCACACCACACAGCTGCCTGCAGGAAATTGAACAGTTAGCTTTACCTAGACAAGATCTCACAGATATGCCCTTGGGTAATGCCGAGGTGACATATTACGTGGACGGCTCATGCAGAAGGGGCCCTACAGGAAAGAATCTAGTAGGGTATGCAGTAGTTACAGATACTGAAATTTTAGAAGCCCAATCCTTACCACATAACTTATCTGCACAAGCAGCAGAATTGATAGCTTTGACGCGAGCATGTACTTTAGCAAAAAACAAGTGTGTAAACATATATACTGATAGTCAGTATGCTTTTTCTACAGTACATGTATTTGCGCAACAATGAAAAAATAGAGGAATGATAACATCTAGTGGAAAACCAATTAATCATGCGCAATTCATTTTGGAATTGTTAGAATCTATTCAGTTACCTACCAAAGTAGCTATTTGTAAATGTATAGCTCATACAAAACAACAGGATAAGATTTCAAAAGGAAATGCAAGAGCTGATGCAGCTGCAAAGCAAGCAGCCTCAGACTCAGAAACTTTACTTTTGAATGAGGAATTACAACCCTCTGAGATTTTAGATTTAGACATGTTAAAAACGGTTTACTATCATAAATTCGAAAGTAAAAATAAATAATGTCTTTATATTCGAATTTATGCATCGAAAATGAACATTTTCGAATAATAGTAAACTCGAAAACAAGGGTGTATTGTGAAAAAAATGCGCTTTACTGCGATACGGCGACCACAGCACGCCCACCCTTCCCATAATCACCTACCTACCTAACTGAGCACACAGTTATGTGCCCCCCACAACCCCCCTAACTTAATATTCCAACTCCGAGATCGCACTACAGTGAGGAAAGGGATGCAGTTCCCTAACCGCACTGTACCGCGATCCTCCCATGACCGTAAGTTAGAATTGCGAATGCACCGTTCATTCGCAATGCAAACCTTCGCTCATGTCACCTGCCGTAATATGAAGTATTCGAACATCTGATGTTCGAATACTTCATAGCCGTGCAAATGCACGTCGACATAATGATAGCAAACCGTTAAAAACAATGCAGACGCTTACTACAAAAACAGAGAAACAGAAATGGGAAAAACGAGGTGCAATTCTTGAAAACAGACTATACATTTCCAAAGAGAGAAAACCGATATTGCCATCTAATTTATTTAGATATGCAGCTTTGTTGAGCCATGGGCAGTGCCATGTCTCAACAGGGGGAATGGTACAGTTAGTAAATCGAATATTCCAAACATACGGATTCACAAATTACACAAAAAAAATTTGTGCAGTTTGTCATACTTTTAACAAGCACCATGCACAAGGGGCATTTAAACCTAAGCAAGGAAGTTTTCCTATACCACCGTATCCGTTCCATACTATTTGTATGGATTTCATAGAATTGAGTAAGTGTGAAGGGAAGAAATACTGTTTAGTTATTGTAGATATGTTTTCCAAATGGGTAGAAGCTTTTCAAACCAAAAATCCGGATGCAGCAACAGTGGCGAAAGCCCTGATAAAAGAAGTAATCCCTAGATTTGGCATTCCGGAAAGGATTTATAGTGACAACGGCACACATTTTGTGAACCAGACAATCCAACAACTTGGGAGATTTTTTGGTATCTCCTTAAAGAACCATTGTGCCTACCACCCACAGTCAGCAGGACTGGTGGAAAGGTACAATGGTACCCTCAAGAATAAACTTAGGAAGTTAGTTGAGGAAACCCAAAAGAACTGGATACACTGCCTGCCTTTAGCACTGCTGAGTATGAGAACAGTTCCAAATGTGAAGGGTTTGACTCCCTTTGAAATGATTTTTGGGAGAGCATATTATGTGCCTCAGTGGAAAGCTCTCATGCCTGCAGAGCAAGAGGCTGACAGTTCATTAGCTAGTTATATTTGTTAACAAATAAATCTGTTTTGCAGTTTAACTCTTTTTCAGATAAGGAACAGACCAGACCGGTAGAAGCAGTCTTGGCCCCCGGGACATGGGTGTGGCTGAAAGTGATGAAGAGGAAGAATTGGGCGAGTCCAAAGTGGGAAGGACCATACCAGGTTCTGTTGGCAATGCCTACTGCAGTCAGAGTGGCTGAGAGGACATCCTGGGTTCATTTGACACACTGCAAACCGGTAAAGAACTTTCAACTTGATAAAAACCTTGTGACTGATATACAACAAGGCCAAGAAGGCCAAAAACAAAGTGAATAGAAATTTAGATCAACCCCAGAGATGTTGCATAATCATTTTGTTGAGTATACATTTATTGACTGTAATCGTGACAATTTTCCTCTTGTTGTGGTTTATCCTGCACACAACCACACAAGTGAAAGTGGGAAGGCGTGATGAAACATCTATAGACTGGCATCAGAATTTTAACACATACCTAGCCATGAAGCGTGTATATGCAGAGACTATGAACATTTCAAATTGCTGGGTTTGTACAGCTATACCAACAGCATATGAAGGACTGATAATGTCCGCTGTCCCTTTGGGGATAAATGAGACTTGGGAGAATTTACTCTTTGATACAGGAACTGTGAGATCACAGGACAAAATAGCTTTATTTTTACCTGTCACACAAAAAGGAATTGTATGTTTTTACAAAAATGATACTCTCCAGGTGGGCTGGAGCAATTGTAATATAACCATATCTTACCGGTGTTATATTAAGAATAGTAATGGCAATATTCTTTGCAATACTAATTATGACTCATATTTGAACTCGCTGAAAACAAGCATGAATGACATTCGCAAGAATCCTGTTTTGTTTAAACAATTGTCAGTTATAGATCAGAAAATGTTTCATGCAGGGTTAATGAGTATTAGTACTAAAGTAGAAAACTGTTATTTTATTTGTGGGAAAAAAGCATATAAATGGCTACCTGAGAATTGGTCCAGCAGTTGTTTTTTCGGTTATCTGGTTCCGGCAATAAGACATACTGCAGAATTACCTTTGGGTAAGATACGAAATATGAGAGAAGCAGCCCGAAAACCTGAAGGTCCAGTCGAGAAACCTGTAAATCCAGTTGGAAGGATCGAAGTTGGCTGGAAAGACCATAATACCGTGAAAGACAAAAGTAAATTGACACATATGGACTTATATCTTGGGCAGGAATATTCCCAGCATATGGAGCAGTCAAATCGATCTGGGAGCTGAGGAAGTTGTCGAAACTTCTCGAAGTAATGAGTAATGCAACTTTTTCTGCCCTAGAACTGGTGACTGATGAACTAAATGCAATGAGAACTGTTGTGCTACAAAATCGAATGGCTCTTGACTTCACCCTAGCGGGGAGAGGTGGTACATGTGCGCTTATCAAAGAAGAATGCTGTGCGTACATACCAGACAATAGGCATGAAATTAACAATCACCCAGAGGTAATTCAGCAAGTATCAGCCATGACTGAACCAGGCCCAAATCCACTGACAAACTTTTTCCAGTGGGAGTGTGGCCTAATGGTTAAGGTGTTTGCCTTACAAACACAAGGTGCGGGGTTTGAATCAGAAGCTTAATTGGCTAGGCTTAAAAAAAATGGCGCAAAAAGGGCAGTTAGGAGTACTAATCTATGAACCTATGAGCCTATTTGGGGGGGTGGGGTTTCATCCTAATGAATATTCTGATTGCTATTTGTGTGGGTATACTCCTAATAGGAGCATGTGTTTGCTGTGGAATTCCCTGCATGAAAAGACTAATCAAAGATTTTATTGATGTATCTGTTATTGAAACCTTGTACCAAGATATTGAGATTGAAAAATTGATCTCAGATGACATTTTTTCTGAAGTATAGATTGAATGACTCACCTAGCTGAAAATCCTTAGTGGAAAAGGTTAGGATATGAAATAACATTATACATACTTCAAAATAGAATAAAAAGTATTAATAGGGGGGAAAATGTTAGAAAAATGTGTATTTGAATATATGAGAAATGTTAGTTTAAAAACAGAGTAGTATATAATGCATTTTATTCTATTAATCATATAACAGAAAGAATTAATTCATGTGTAAATGTAGGTAGTTTTGAAACTGCAGTGTGGCTTGAAGCAAACTGACCTCCGACCCTGGCAGAAGCTAGCTTAGCAAGTTTTAATGTTTATGCTTTTCACAAGTGATTATCTGCTGGGTCAGGAAATTAAATATGTGAAATAATGAAATCTTCTTCTCTTTCCTGCTGGGATGATTTGGCCTTGTATATGTGTTACTAAGATAGCATGCAGCTGGTGGGAAACTGCTACAGTGAACAAAAATGTGTATTAGAAGATTGAATCCACCATTGTATTCGAACTGATGTGATACCTTGAAGAAGTAACTTTACAGAAAGACATTATGTCTGACCAGGTGGATAGCAAGGCCGTATTGTTACCAGAGGAAAACTTTTTTAAAATATACAGCATCAGCAGTTTTTATGAATAGAGGACTGTAAGCTAAAGTCATGTAGATGCCCTGTGACATACCACGTCAGTAAGGTGGGCACAGCTTGAATGTAAAAGACTATATAAAATTGTGTGCTTCCTGTTTCATGTTAGATAAAATTCTGTACTTGTACTTTTTTTGTCTCCTGGTGTACACTAGTAAACTTTTGAACCTGAACCTCCTGTGTATTGAATTCTTGATTTTATTTAACACACACAAATTACAATAGACATGTTTTTTACAGTGGTATGCAGCGCATCAACAGTTACAGTGGAGAGAACAAACAAGAAAATCTTAATTTAAAAATAAAGGTGATTAATAGATTTGTATTATACAGCTGAAATTTGGAACATAGGTAGACTACATACATAGTACACAGGTACAGTGCATACATTGTAGATAGCCAGTGTTTGTGAGTAAAAGTGAAACTATTATCGAGTACTCTAGGTTTAGTATGTGTATCTTATCTGCTTTCACTAGCCTGGGGAGCAATCATGGCACTGGCAACTTTGCTTGAGATGTTACGTAATGAGGTTTTTAAAGGAGGCTTTGGGCAATGTGTTTTGTATGCCAGTGGGGAGAAAGTTCCATTTTTTAGCTACTGAACTACTATATAGTGCATCTCCAAAGCTATTGTAGCTGTTGGTGACTTTTAGTAGTAGTTTGCTTGATGATCTAAGAGGCTTTTGGCTGAGTGATGTTGTACTAGGTTTTTGAGGGCAGGACACTTATTGGGGAGGTAATAGAATGACAGAGGCAGAGCTGATTGTAGGTTAGGAGGTTGGGCAGTTAAAGCCAGTGGAGCTGTCTCAAAGCAGTACAGTGATGAGTTTTATATGAGCAATTTGCAGCAAAGCAGGCAATTCTGTTATAGCAGGCTTCCATTTTGCTTAGTTCAGTTTTGTTGAGATTAGTCAGAATGGGAGATGCATAGAGTAGGATGGATAGAAGTTGGGAGTGAGCAAAGGCTGATCTTGTGTTGTTGGTAAGAAATGGTTTGATATGGTAGAGTGATCCCAGTTTGGCATGTACTTTTTTAATAGTTAAGTTGAGATGACTATCAGATTTTAGATGGGAGTCTGGTTATTCCCAATAGCTTAGCCTGTGCCACTGGAGCGATTGGAGTAGCATTTGTGGAGTAGATAGTGAATTGACTGTTATCAGTGTTTTTGCTAGAACTGGTTATAATCATAAGCTGAGTTTTCTTTGGATTGAGGATAAGTTGGGCTTTCGTAAGGTAGTTTTCTATGTCAGAGAATGCTAGCTGAGTTGTTTGCAGGAGGGTGGGAATGTTTTGTGCAGCACAGATTAAGGTAGTATCGTCTGCATACTGAATGACAGATGCACACTGTGCATAAATCAGAGCCACAGTCATCATCGCATATAAGTGGAAAGACAAAGTATCAGTATGTCATGCTACTTATGCAGTCCCAAAGAAGTGGCCAGTCAAATGCATCATAATGATATATATGAGACAAAAGAACAGATAAAAAGAAAAAATGCATCTCTGGTTAATGTTTACATTACAATGTTTCAGGTACTTTACTAATTTATTTATTTATTTTACATTTGTTAACTGGGTAGTGTCCGGCTGGGCAAGTAGTCCATTTCAGCGGAGACCCAGGGAGAAAAGCTCCTTAACAATAGTACAAGAAAAAGATTAAAAATTTTACAAAGATTTACAAAGAATATACGAAAAGTTTAACAGTTGCCTACAATCACAGTTTATAAAAAGAGAATGTAAACTGAAAACTTTACATTTCCTAAGCCTTACTACAGACAGTAATAAGAAACTCATTAGATGCATAACTAAAATAAACCATTGTGGTATTTTCATTTGGTAGGAGTAAGACAAGGAGAAGATAGCAAAAAAGAAACATTTGATTGATGGCATTAGAAACTAGCCCAGAGTATACAGGGCCATAGCCATTGTTGAGTAAGGTATTACTTTAGGAGCTGTTTGAAGCTATAATTATCTATGTTTTTTAGGATATTCTGGAGTATTAGGTTCCATTATTTGGCTACTTTATAGGAAAAGAGGGAGTCACCAAAGTAATTATGGGACTTAGTTACCTTGAGTATAAGTTTATCAGATGATCTAAGGGTCCTGGGGTTGGTATTTAGTTGCACTAGGTTGGAGAGTGCAGGGCAGTTTTCAGGTTTGTGGATAACAGAGTGGGCAGTGGTGAGCTGACTGAGCAATAACAGATTGGGAAATTCAAGCCAGTGTAGTTTTAGAAGAGCAAGGCAATGATGGGTTCTGTTGGATATATTAGCAGCAAATGTTATTATATTATTATAGCAGGAATCAAGTAGATGTAAATCAGACATGCACAAGTTAGTGAAAATTTGAGAACAGTAGAGGCAAGTAGATAGGATGTGGGATCTGGCTGTGGCTAGTCTGGCGTTTTGAGTGAGGTAAGTTTTGGCAGTATATACTGCACCAAGTTTGATGTGAACTTTTTTAATTGTGAATGATATGTCCTTATCAAATGTTAAGTTGTCTATTGTGACACCAAGTAGTTTTATTTTTTTATTTGGTTAACTGGTTCTATTATAGTGCTAATTATGTGCTGATTATTACTAAGAATTACAATAAATACAAAAAATTATAAATCATAGCACTGTAGACAAAGATGGAGAGAAATTGAACCAACAGACATCATCACATATGACTACAAAGGCACCACCTTAACATGTTGAGCTATTAGTACAATCCAATGGAAAGCAGCAGTCAACACACAGCACTGCCATCAGAAAAAGTGTATAGCAAAACAGGGTACATGAAAGAAATTTACAGATACAATGAAAAAATGGAGCTCATACATGTTTTCCCTTCTAATGTTGTAGGGACTGCATTCAAAGGTACAAGAAGCTCACACCCCAAATGACAAGTGATGTCCCAATAGACAAATGAGGGTGAAAATCACATCCACAGACGTCATCACATGCAGGCTGAATACAGACCCTTAACAAGCTGACCTCTCACAGAAGTGCCAGTACTGTGGTCAGAAACTTATAATGTGTCAGACTCAAGCAACAGTACCTGAGCAGATTAACATTGAAACCTGTACAGTATGAAGCAAGTGTACTGACCCCAGCACTCTCAAAGGTGCTCTGTCCACCTCTACTTCCTCTGCAACTGCACAGTCTCTGCAGGAGCTTCAGAGGCTATTTAGAGAAAGATAGGCAAGCTGTATTTGAAGCCAAGACCAGGGTTACTTACTGTACATAGGTGGTGGTTAAATTCTAACCACAGCCATGGAGGTTGGGATGGTGTCATCTCATGTCACTGTAGGAATGGCAACATTGTACTCCCAAGTGCTGGATCACTGTGGCATGTGTCACTGCCTGTGCCAAACCACTCCAGGCCTCACTACCTTCCCTCTGCAGATATGATTCTCCACTTTGAAGTAACAGAGAAAACTGGTAGATATATCACACCCACACACATACTCTGGTACACCGGCTGTCATGCAAAGCTGACCATCTCCTTTGCACAACCTTTAGTGACAAAACCAACTAGGCACTGAGAACCATCATGCTATGGAAGGCATCCTAGAACAACAAAGTCAAAACACACAACAGATGACGTTGCTAAAAGGAATTTAATACCAGCTTTTACAAGGTAAGTGTTACTTTTTCATCTTCAGTTTTTCAAGTGTGTCTGCTGTTAACTCCTGTTGTAATTAACTATGTAATAAAATAGCTTGGATAATACTTTTATGGGTTATTGAAGAGGTGTATTGAGAGGGGTATTGCAAAGGTAAGGTAACTGTTGCACTAAAAGATTGTTAAGTCTAATGGAAAACATGCCCATCAGCAGATACTCAGAGCACATATGAACATATTCAAGCCAGTCTTGTATTATTTCTTTCAGCTAAAGCATTTGCCTTTTCTATAGCTTATAGGTATACCACGTGCAAAACTGTTTTAAGCAATGAGAGAAGATATGTGCTTCCCTCAGGCCTACATTGGAAAGGGGACTCTGTGCCCTCTTAGACTTTCCCAGT
Organism: Protopterus annectens; assembly: GCF_019279795.1. Taxonomy (NCBI): domain Eukaryota; kingdom Metazoa; phylum Chordata; order Ceratodontiformes; family Protopteridae; genus Protopterus; species Protopterus annectens. Next base: position 496,845,623 of record NC_056728.1, on the reverse strand, counting down.
CAACAAATGCAACAAATAAATAAAAACAGTTAAGTCACCTAGAGGAGTTGCAGTGTTACAGCTGTTGTACTGTGTTGGACATTTATGCAGTAATGTCATGTGTCTGACATTACATAAAATTTCTGAATAGACAAATATGGCTGCCAGACCCATCAGCATTATGGTGTATGGGCAAGGGGGAGGACAGTGGTGTAACATGTTTTCTACACCATTCACCACCAAGATGTTAATACCAGTTTTTCCATATTTACAGAGCAATACCTAAAAAAAATGAGTAAAATGAAAAACATTACAGAGTCAGCTGAAAAGCCTGCATTGAAAGCAAATTTCTCAGAGGCAGAGGATGAGCTGCTACTTCAGGTCCTCTGTCTCTATAGCTGATGGATCTTTGGGCAAGATGCTGCCAACTGGGTCAATCAGAAACATGCCTGAAAAGATCTGCTAGTGTACATTAATGTTGTCAGTGGCCAGGAAAATACTTATGCAATGGTCTACCTCAGAGTCACCAGTGTTATTCATGCTGCTGATAAATGAGCTATCTACTTCCCACTGATGTGGGTCTTTGGGTGGTAAGCTGTTGGTCAAGTCATCTCTTATGGAAATGGAGGAGTTTCTGGCCTCTGCCAGAGGAAGTGATATCTCCATGTGGCCCTAGAGTTTGGTGCTGGACGTTGATGCAGAGCTTCACCAGGCACCAAGAGTATCTACTGAAGAAGCCACGTGTATGTAGAGTACTTCCACTGTAACAGTAGGTATAAATCCTCTTGGTCCACTAGTCAGTGGCCAAATTATTAATGCTGTCTGAATCTGGTTATACAGGAACATTGGATGGTCCACCTTCCTGATCATCTGCATAAGGTATCCTATTTAAAAATTTGTTTTACAAATACTACCATATTTCCATGAAAATAAGACCGGGTCTTATATTCTTTCTCCCGGCGAAATGTGCATTAGGGCTTATTATTAAGGGATGCCTTATTTACCCGCACCGTACAATAATCTACCTTTATTCATTTATTCATGTACAAAATTTACATTTATTAATGAACACAAATCAACATTTCTTCCTGTACAAAAATTGACATTTATTCATGTACACAAATTAACATTTATTTTGTACTTTTCTATTATTGGACAACAGTTCTAATAACGGGTTGACAGTTGTGTGAGAATTCTACATAAACAGTGCAATAAAAATTTCAACTTCAGAATATCTGCACCTTGGCTTTCCCAGTTATTCAAATACAGTCATGTCATCTTCTTCTGGAACATTGTCATAAGTGTACAACCCCTGAATTTCGGCCTGAATTTCTTGCGACTCCATTTCCTGTAGCACCATTGGCCCCAGTCTGTCATGTCTAGCAATAGAGCTCTCCTTAAATGAGCACTGCTTGTCCAAGTAGCCTGCTTGTAGTGCATTGACAACACAGCTGTCAGTGATTTTATCCCATGAATTTTTCACCCAAGTCATGACCTCTTGCAGGCTAGGCTTCACAAAGCTTTCATGCTGATTTCTCTCCATTCTATTTTCAATGTAGTCATTGAGTTCCATGCGCAAATGGTCCTTGAATGGCTTGTTTATTGCAATATCAAGAGTCTGGAGATAGGCAGTGATTCTTGCGGGAATCATTATTTGATCTATTCTCCTCCATGCTAGGAATTTCTTCATTTCTTTAGCACGTTGAGTGCTAGCTGAATCCCAGACTAGCAGACCTCTTTCGCCACCTCGCAAAACAAGTGGCAGCATTACATCGACCCATTTCTTTATAACTGCTTGTGTGCACCAGGCTTTTTTGGTTTCAAGAATGTAAATGCCTGAAACATGTTCAATCTTATCTTTCTTGCCCTTACTAATGATTAGCGGTGGGGTTTTCTTTCCATCTATACGAATTGCCAAAATACAGGTAACACGTGCACTCTCGTAACCAGTGGAGTGAATGTAGATTAATGAGGCACCCCTCTGATCAATTGTTGTTTGAGATCATTGGCCCATAAACACTGCAGTTTCATCCATAGCAATCATGATGGGGAGTTGGTATTTAGAAAAGTCAATGCCATCAATAAAGGACTTGGAACGCAAGTGCATGTTTAATAACTTCACTATCTTCCAGCTTGAACAGTGTTGTTGATCTTCTTAGAGACAGTTCATATCACTGAAGGAAGCCATCCAGCCAATGTTGTGATGCTTTGAATTCTTCTGGGGATATTTCTAACTGTGGTGCTATTGCAAGGGAAATGTTTGAATATCAGCCCTGTGCACAACCAAAGCCTTTGCTCTCCTGTTACAAATCCACTCACAGATGATGTCTTCAAGCTCAGGAAATAATGGTTGCTGACCTGATCCACACTTACCCTTCTTAGCGTTTCCCTTGTCGGCCTGTTGACTGAGGTTAATGTATACTGCTCGACATTTTCAGACCATTCGGAGATCTAACTTCTCTTTACAGAAAGCCGTCAGATTCTTTCCCCGGGAGTCCTCCATGATTCCTTTCTTGTACTCGATGGAATAGCTCTTTCTTTTTGCACTCATCTTGTCGGGGAGGGGGGGGTTAATTGAAGACTTACATGACCAGAGTGGCAACACAAAATGTTGCTGGTTATGAAGAGAAGACACTACCACAGCTGCTCGCTATCATGAGCATGCACTTTACGCATGTTGTCTGTACTTTGACCGATCAAAGTACACCTGCGTAGGTTTATAGGCCAAGGATCTCAACCGTCAAGTGTGAGTGATGATTAGGGTACAGTAAGAATCGTGGAAGACTCCCAGTGAAAGAGTCTTACAATTTCTGCAAAGAGAAGAAGTTGGGTGTCCAAATGGTCTGAAAATGGTGAGCAGAGTATGATAACCTCAGTCAAATGGTGTCAATATTATTTTATAGTTCAACACGTCCATCATGTGTTGTTGACGATATGAACTGGGGCTTATTTTTGGGGTAGGGCCTATATCATGAACACCCTGTAAAAACCATGCTAGGCCTTACTCTCTGGTTAGGTCTTATTTAGAAAGAAATACGGTACTAACAATACATGTTACTTTCAGTTATACTTTTTGTGCTGAAACATACTTACACAGGGTATTGTGCTTTAGTGTGTTCACGTGTGATTATC